>NC_143557.1:31937500-32182500 GCF_054136105.1 Typopeltis vanoorti | reverse complement strand
GTGGTCAATAGTCTTCAGTTCTTGAGTCAATTGAACTTTGTAAGCATAAAGATGCAAATCTTTCGTGAGAATACGCTGTAGAGGGCTTCTCGAAATGCCCAATTCAAGACCACGGTGCCGAATTGATGTACCTGGACTCTCAGCAACAATCTCACGAACTGCTTGGATGTTTTCTGTTGAACGACTTGTTGAAGGACGGCCAGAGTGTATAAGATAACTAATTGATCAAGCTTCCTTGAATTTTTTAATTAATCTTTTCACAGTTGATGAAGTTAAATCACTATTACGACCATATTTTGTACAAAAATTGCGAACTGTAGCTGCCAAACCTTCATTATTTTTAAAATATTGCTCAACAATGAAAATGCGTTGTTCTTTCGTGTAGCGTTCCATTTTTAATAACCCTGAACTGTCAGCTGTCACGCTGTCTTTTTTTTTCTTGTTGGCAACACTTTACCGCAAAAATGGCGCTAAATTTAAATCTTGCATGAATTTTAGGACACCATATTCACACACTTTCCATCTAGCAACTGAGAGAACGTAGTGTTTTTCTTAATTTACTGCTTTGTGATTAAACATATAACCTCTTCTGAATGGAATATCCATATTCTTAGCCACTTCCCTAGTCAGTACAACATGATCTCTGTCACCAACTGGAGGCGGAAGATACAGATTTCTTTAACTGAACCCCCCCCCCCCTTCCAATGCTGTAATCAGTTCTGACACTTTGGCCTCGAGTTTCTTCTCTCACAAGCTGCTCGTAGACGTCTCGCAATGGGATCCTCTGTAACTCAGTCTGTTTCGATGATGCTTTATGGTTGGAAAGACCGGAGTTCGAATTCTGTCTTGGATACGAAGAACCTTTATCAATGGTAATATATTATATTACCATCATAATATAATGGTCTCATAGTCTGAGACCATTATATTATGCATGCTCTAAATTATGCAGCTCAATAAATTCGGAATAATTCTCATAGATTTCATCACTCCAATAACTTAAAGTTATCCATAATGATTATTCATTTAACACCCATCAGGTTGATTTGGTGATGCAGTTCATCATCAGTAGCAACTGATCGACCTAGTCTGTTAGAATATTCCACTATGTTCTTGACCTTATTAGACTCTCGCATCCATAAAGAATTCTCCTGAAATATATAGGGATCATTGATTTGTCTTGTCTCATTCATAATCTGCCTCCCACCAGACAGCATCAAGCTCATTGTTTCATGGGCACTTTATCAATAGTCATAGCTCTCGGTCCTACTGGACCACAAATCACCAGATATAAGCAGCACACCTGCTTCTCTCCTTTCATATCTCTATCACTTTTAAATATAGTCTTTACACTCTTCGCATCGGTATGTCTGCATGTGAAAACCTGGTCGTACTAATGCCTATAATTTGAAGCTATAATGTGTTCACCAAGGCAACAAACTCGATCCCTTTTTTCCTGATACTCGTGACATTTGATGAATATGCAAACATCTACTTCGGGAAATCGACAAATTTCCCAAAGAATATTATATATACGCAGTGATAAATCCTGCAAGGTAGTCAAGGATACTTCGATTGAAGTTGAAATTATCAACGACCAATTACTCATCCAATTTCCAATGGTGTCCAATGCAGTTTTCAGTTTCCATTGTTAGGAGGTGCAGTATTTATTTATTTTATTTATTTATTTATTTATTTATTTTTTTTGCATCTACGTATTTCATAGAAATTTTTCTGTAACTTTCGAATATCAGTAATCCACTTTTCGTCTTTGTCCTTTATTCATGTCTCACATCCATAGAGAGTGCTGCTGAAATATATAGGGATCATTGCAAGCATGCATAAATAAAATAACAGGCAATGCATATTACATCATTTCGAGATAGGAAAAAAATAATTGCTCTTGTTTTTCCACCGTCAGTATATAGATCAGCGATCTTCAAACCGTATGCCGTGAAAGGTTCGCAGGTGTGCCGCAAGATTTTGAGATACAGGAATAAAAATTGATGTAAAAGAAGGTTTTTTTTTGCGCATTTTACCTAAAAAAGTATAAAATGAGTCCTAATGTTTATAGTGCATTAAACGGAATTGTTAAAAGTGAATTAACTTTATGATTATATTGGTATAATACAGATTTATTATACTTGTTATTATACAGGGTGTCCCAAAATTCACGCAAGAAGTAATTTTGATAGAAAACACAGGTTTTTAATTAAAAATTGTAATTTCTTATTGATTCATAAAGTATACAGTATAGGGTGATGCATGGAATAGCATATCGGGTAAATGACCTCCACGGCTTTGCTGGCACATACGCACTCTTTTGTCGAAATTTTCCATGACCGTTTTGCATAAATGTGGCTGAATTTCGTTGATACAGCGCTCAATTTCCTCCTTCAAGGAGTGGGTGGTCGTGGGCTTGTTGGCATATTTAGACTTCAAAAAACCCCAAAGAAAAAAGCGTTAAGTCACATGATCTGGGCGGCTAATTCTGATCACCAAAACGGGAAATTACACGACCAGGAAATGACTCATGCAGTAATTGAATTGTTTCTCGGGCTGTATGGCATGTGGCACCGTCTTGTTGAAACCACATGTCGTCCACATCCATATCTTGCAATTTAGGCACAAAAAACTGGATTGTCATGTCGCGATAGCGAGCACCATTAACTGTTATTGCCTTGACAGCCGCATTTTCGAAGAAGAATGAACCGATGATGCCTCCAGCCCAAAATCCGCACCAAACAGTGACACGTTGTGGATGCATTTGTTTCTCAATAATCACTCGTGGATTTTCTGAACCCCAAATGAGACAATTCTGTCGATTAACGAAGCCATCAAGATGAAAATGAGCCTCATCGCTGAAGATGATTTTGTTCGAAAAATAAGCATCCACTTGTTGTTCCATAATCCATTCAACAAACTCTCTTCGCTGCGTGTGGTCTTTTATAATAACCCTGAACTGTCAGCTGTCACGGTGTCTTTTTTCCTCGTTGACAACTTTACCGCACAAATGGCGCTAAATTTAAATGTTGCGTGAATTTTGGGACACCCTATAGATATGAATTGCTGTATGTGTTTACGTGTTCGCAGACCTCAGAACGTTACTGGTTTGATGGGTGAAGCATATATGCTTTTCATATTCCCTTTTGTCTGAGAGGGAAGTTCTTTGAGCGGAGAGTTATTGAGCTTTAAACTCGCCCTGGAAGGGCAGTGAGATTAGCTGTGTTCAGCAGAACATAGAATTGATTTGGGTCTTTTTTATTTGTAGAATTCTGCTTCATTGTAGTCTGAAGCTTGCTTGATCAGCAGGTTTGGATGATTACTTGTCTTGGGTGAAGAACTTTTCTGCTAGATCAAATGAAGGAGGGATGTGATGTAGGAAATGTTGACTTCTCTGTGAATCTGGGAGTTTCTAATGAACCATGTGGCGTTCAGAATCATTCTCAAGCATTTATTCTGTATCCTCTGCAGTTTTTGAATGTTTCTATCTATGGTATGGCTCCATGCACGAAATGCGTAAGTGATTCGATAACTGGGCATATTACCATCCTGTATATGAATAGTTTGTTCCGAGTATCCAGTTTGCTTCTTCTGTTGATCATGGGGTAGAGTTGCGCGGTTACCTTGGATATTTTCGAGCTTATATGTTTTATATGACTGATGAATTTAAGTTTTTTGTCAAGCATCACGCCGAGATATTTGACTTCAGTCTGCCATAGAATCTTGACTCCTAGCAGGTGTATATCCTTTGTCGAATGGTGGACCTTCTTTTCGGAGAACAGTATGGCTGAACACTTCTGGGGGTTTGCTTGGATCCTCTAGTCCATTAGCCACTTCTCAAGTGTATGAATACTGCTTTGGAGTCTTTTGATTGCCAGGTTGGAGGCTGAGAGATCTTGCTAATAAAGCAGTATCATCTACCTACAATAGTGTGATTGTTGAACTTGGGTTTTGAGGGATATCAGATATCTAGATTGAAAATAGCAGGTAGGGGACAGACGTGAGCCCTGTGGCACACCTGCTAGGATCTTGCACATCTGTGATACAGTTTCATTTATTTTTACCTGCATGTATCTGTCTTTGAGGTATGTGTCGATTATTTTCATTAAATTGATTAGTATATTGAATTTGATGAGGTTGTAGAGATGATTCTGATGCCACACCTTATCAAGAGCCTTCGCAGCATCTGTAAAGTCCTCAGCTGTGCGGAGATTCAAATTGAAACCTTTTGTGATATATTCGACCAGTCAGTGTATTTGTTGTACAGTGCAATATAGAGTTTTTCGGAATCCGAACTGCTCATTTGGAATAATACCTGATTTATTTGTTGCTGATTGAAGCCCTGTAAGGACAACTTTTTCCACAACCTTTCCAAGGCTGGATAGAAGACTGATAGGTCTGTAGCTTTTGGGGATTTGAGAGTTCTTTTGCAATCTTTTGATTGTCGTGATATCTGCAGTCTTCCAAGTTATGAAAGTGCTTGAATCTGAGGATGGCACTGATATGTTGACTAATTGCTCAATGGCTTTTCTGGGGAACAGTTTGATTATTTTGTTTGTGATTCCATCTGGACCTGTAGCCTTGTTGTTGTTCTGATGGGTTATGATATTTGTAACTTCTGCTGTAGAAGTGGGTGTGATAGGTTCTGAGTTATCCTTTTTTGTCTTAAGACATGCTTGACTCGGCGGTGAATCTTGTAGCTAAGATTGATGTTCAGATTTTCATAAGAGGTGTTACATTGAGTTTCCAAGCTGTCAATTAGAGCTTCGGCTGTTTTTTTTATCTGTGTGAGCAATTCTTTTTTTGGTCTGCATTGGCGGTATAGGTTGGCTTTTAGTGCGGAGTCTTCTCAAGAATTTCCAGATGGAGTTGTCCTCTGGGTTTAGATTAGTCACTTTGCTTTCCCAATCTTGTTTTCGATGTTTTTGCAGAGATTCACTGATTTGTCTATTTAAATTACAAGACTCTTGTATTATGGTGCCTCTTTCTGGCTTTGTTTTTTAACTGATTAGGTCCATGATTTCTTCTGAGATCCGGCCGCTAGGGTGAAAGACTGTGGTTTGGGTAACTGATGCTATTGCTTTTTTGATTTCGCTGATAAGGTTGTTTACGGCTATGTCTATTTCGTCTTTATTGTGGATAGTAGGTACTGGGCCGACGTGATCTGAGAGAGTTCTGGAGAGCTTGTCCCAAGATATAAAGGAGTGCGGAGAAGAGAATTGCTCTTGTGTACCGAGCTTAAGCAGAATGGGGTTGTGATCAGAAGATAATTCGTTTACCCTTTCCAGTTGATATTGGTATCCGAAGTTTCTGAGAATGGCGATGTCGAATACATCTCAGCTTCCAGCTGGGCTGTGATGGGTGGGCTCTGTGAGTCCGGTTATGACAATAGAATTTCGCGTTGAGTAATGGTTTAGAATATGACCTTTATCATTGATTATGGAGCTGTACTAAGCTGTACAGCTCCACAATCAATTGTATGCTTGGCATTAAAGTCTCCAGCCATGATGATGGATTCTGTGGAGCCCACAATGGAGTCCAAGTCATATACGAGGGAATGATATTAGATATCAGATAATGGAATGCTGGGTGGATTGTATACAGCATAGATTTTCATACCGCCAACATTGTTTATATGAACTTCGAAACCTGTTATCTCTGGGTTGATTGAAGATTGGTCAGGAAGTTGTGACTTAGATAGTTTTTAATGTATACAGCTATATCTCCTCCACTGGTGGTGAGTCTGTATGTTTTGTACAATATGTAGCTTCGTAATTTAGGATTATTAGCTGGCCTGAGATGTGTTTCATTTACTAAGATTATTTCAGAATTGTATCTGTGAGTGAACTCTTTCAGTTCCAGGATTTTGTTGCTCAGTCCATTTGCATTCCACTCAGTTATGATAAGGTATTTAGGCTTATATTTTCTTTTATTCATGATTCAGGGCTGTCAAAATTGAATTGGTATCTTGCAGGAATTTTTTCGTGGAGGATGGCGTAGGATTTGTTTTGCTGAATTCCTGAAGCATGGTTGCTAGTGAGGCAGTTAGTCATGATGTTAAGTTGGAGTTGTGAGTTCGTTGGAGGAAGTATCCTTGGCTCGTGCAGCCACTGCGTATATTTTGGTCCTGGTTTCAAATTGTTTTCCTTCCTGCATTGTCAAAGTGGAGGTTGTTTGGACTGGATGGCGATAGCACGGTTGCCCGGAATGTCACTGCTGCGCGGTGGATGGGCGGCTTTTGCTGATCCGCGGTTCTTTGGGTGACCACCCTTTATAGATGGTGGGATGGGACCTCTGCAGTTTGTGCACTTAGCCGGCGTAGAACTTGGTTTGGTGCATGCGATGATCTGGTGGCCTTTGCCGCATTTAAGCACCTGAAGTTGGCCCGGCATAGTATTTGGGTGTGTCCATACCGCTGATATCTGTGGCACTACCTTGCTGATGCTCTCTTTCTTAGAGCTTCTGTGGTAATTCTGAGGTCAAAAATATCGGTCAGTTCATATATCTTCTGACTGTTATCAATCTCTATAGGTACTAAAGGCATTGGCCTTTTGTCAGACCTCAGCATACTGATCACTATGATTGTGGTCAGGCCCTGGTTGCTTAGATCAGTGGAGATTTCTTCGGGGTGATTCCTTCTGTGACACCGCTTATCACCACATTTAAGGTCTTTTTGCTTGGTAAAGTAAAGGTATGGTATGGAAGATTTTTGTTGTCCATTAGCTTGTCATCTGCCTTTAGTTAGTGAGTGTAGCTGACTCAGGAGATTTTTCCCCATTTCTCCTTATCCTGTAATATGACTGGGGGAACCTTCTTCGAATTTTTCAGAACGTCCTGTGTGGGTGAGTCCTCCTCCATAGGATCTGTTGTTCTTTACTTTTTGTTTGAATTGTTATGTGAGTTGTTATAGTGGGGGGTTTTAGGTGGCTGAACAGTAATGAATTCCCCTTGAGATTCCTCATCCTCTCCTTCTGGATCATCAATTGTTTGGGTATACAGGTTTAAATAACCCTGCCAGTGACTCTCAAACTTTGTCATGATGAACTTTAGCACATCTTAGTGTCTCCTCCTTGTTTAGAGTCCGGATCTGTTCCTTGATGCCCTCCATGCCAATAGGGCGTCTCCTGAATTATTCGAGGGCTGTGATAGAGAGTAATAAATTAGGATGGTGAGCCTACAATTATATTTCAACAGGCCTAAGGATCTGCCAGCACAATCCTGTTCACTGTAACAGTCAACAGCAAAGATCGAGAAGCGGTGTTGTGTTGTAGTGTTGTCAGAAGAGACCGTGAAACTGCTTGGCTCAACTCGGATTTCCTACCTCCCTAAAGCCACATACATACACGACTGGCCATCAATTGCGGGTGGGGCCTACGCGGCCATTGATCACGTACAGCCTAAAAGAGTGCGGTTTTCAACCCAGTAAGTAAAACACGTCTATCCGCATCGAGATCTTATATCCATTCCTGTTTACATGTTCTTCCAATTGTGTGACAATTATAGCATATACACTGCACTTACACTGTAGCGTCGGCGCCGTATAAAGACGAGACAGGTTTAATCAGTGAACAACTAACTCAGTGGATGTGGCATTTGAAAACTACGGCGCTTGACTTCTTGGTTTCCAATCTAGTGGGCAACTAGAGGAAACGTTTCTAAGCCTTTTTCGAGTTAGTTTCGAGGTTTCGAGTTAGTCGATCTCTGGCACTGGCAAGCGGGTTTTTTCTCCCAGAAACTTGGGTTTTACATCCCGTAAACTCAAGAAAATTGACAGTAGAACCCACACTATTTTAGACATTAAATATATTGTGTAAGGTTATGGACCACGAGAAGGTGGCACTTGTTCAGCCGTGTCTCTTCACTGCGTGCCGCTTAATTAGTGATAGCCTTGGGCCTGCTATCTCTGATTGGGTACCAGTGGAGATTGAACTGCCCACTCAGTCTCTAAAAGTTAGATATGTCTAAAAACGGCCACTCCTACTCCCTATACGGGAACAAAAGGCGTTAGCTGATTTTTTTTTCAACTAAAATCTTTTAGCATTTTTCTCGCCGACACAGCTGAATCGGTTTCATTTCGGCAAGATCTGTTTCGTTTTGTTTCAACGGTGTTGCATTTTAGTGAAAACTGAGTGCTGCACTTTTAAAACGTTACCAGATCAGTAATTTCAAGTGATACCCATTTTTTTTTTTTTTGACTTCTAAATTCATTATTTTTTTTTCTACTTTGGTTGATTAAAAAAAATTAGAAGGATCCATTCAACATGGAAAAGTTTCTAATTAAAAAACTAAAATTTGATGACAGTGAAGTAGTAAGTTATGTTAGTACATCTAAAACCAGTACAATTGAGATTATATGTCGTTCAGCTTTCTTTCAAGTGAAGATAATCCACCACGTCTCACATGTGTTGTATGTGGCGAAAAACTGACAAACTAAGCAATGGTTCCTAGCAAAATGAAGAGTATCTGCAGTCAAACCCTCCCACTTTGTCTTAAGTCAGTGTCAATTGGCAAATTTAAATACTACAGAAGACGACGAGCTAACGAAAATAAGGAAGGACAACGGACTGAAACGTAAAAATTCAACAATAGATACTATTTCATTCTGGTTGTCTCTTCGAAGTGAACATCCCATTATCACAAAAAAAGCAATTGAAACACTTCCTCCTTCCTCCTTTCTCCCCTTCATATTTGTATGTATCTAGCATTTCTGTAATGAACACTACTAAATACAAGAGAAGCTCGCGGCTTGAAACCTTGGAAGAAGATTCGAGAGTATGCCTGTCTACAATTCGAATTCGCACAATGGACATAATGAAACAACGCCAAGCTCAGCTGTCTCATTGAATAAAAATACATTTATGTTACATGTATGTAAATTAGAAAAAAAGAATAAATAATTACCGTCATAAATAACTTTGATTATTCTTTTGTATTTCATTACAAATAAATGAAAAATAAATAAAATAAATCAACTAACGCCTTTTATTCCCTTATAGGAAATAGTCGATGCCTTTATACCCTGTCTAGCTTTTTGGAGACTGAGTGGGCAGTTCAATCTCCACCGGACGCCAATCACAGATAGCTGGCCCAAGACTATCACTAATTAATCGGTACGCAGTGAAGAAGGTGGCTAGCAAGTGCCACCATCTCGTGGTGCCTAGCCGTGACACAATATTATTAACACAATAACGCAACGCACTCGCATGAAAATCTCTAAACAGTACTTGGAGCGTTTTAAGAAGACTAAAACTGATTTTTGCGTCGATTTATTACTATGAATGAGACTTGGATTAACCATTGCACACCAAAATAAAAACAGCAGTCGAAACAGTTGACAGAAGTCGGTTGTTCAGCGCCAAAGAAGACAAAGTCGGTAACATCAGAAGGAAAGGTCATGGCATCGGCGTTTTGGGATGCTAAAACCATTTGGTTATTAATTATCTTAAAAAATGGAAAACAATAACTGGGGAATATTATTCCGATCTTTCAACCAGACCAGACGAAAAAATTCTTGAGAAAAGACCTGGTTTGCAGAAGAAAAAAATCACCTTTCATCAGAACAATGCACCTGCCCACAAAGGTGTTTTTGGCAATGTGAAAATTAAGGTATCTGCACTATGAATTGTTGGAACATCCACCCTATTCCCCAGATTTGGCTCCCCTGACTTCTATCTTTTCCCAAAACTAAAACTTTTCCTCGCTGGTCAGCGTTTATCTTCGAATCGAGGTGATTGCAGCTGTAGAGGGGTATTTTGCAGATCGTACTGAGAAACAAACATTATCCCACCACTACATGAGTGGGATAATGGCGCCGAAGAGTCGCTGGATTAAATGTATTAGTCTTAAGTCTTATGTTGGAAAATAAAAATAAGTTTGAAATTATAAATTCGTTTCTTCATTGTTAGGCCAAGACCTGTTAAGACCACCCTTGTTTTGGATTCTGAGTGAGCTGTTCAATATCCACCGGTAGCCAATTAGAGATAGCTTGTCCAAGATTCTTACTAATTATAAGTCGGAACCGATGAAGAGACAGGCAAACACTATCTAAAGATAATCTGCATCCTCATAGGCGATTGGTCTGTTTGGTGAAGGATGAAAAACCAGTTCGATGTTACTTCCGTATCAGATCGGCTATCTTACTTTCAGTTGAAAATGCCCATAAAAGATTCCTATTTTACGACGAGAATCGAATTGGGTTCTTTTCCAAACTAAAAGTAAAATGTAGCGATTTCTTCCAAGGAATTTCGAAACCTTTTCAGATGCATTTTAAAAGACATTTAAAAGACACTTAATTAATGATAGCCTTGGGCCAGCGATCTCTGATTGGGTACCAGTGAAGATTGTACTGCCCACTCAGTCTCCAAAAGTTAGATAGGTCTAAAAAAAAACCGCCTCGCCTACTCCCTATAAGGGAATAAAAGGCGTTAGCTGATTTTTTAAAAATATATTTAGCCATATAGTATATGGCCTCCAATTGTACTCTTTTGCATGGTTATAGCTCACGATTGCTCATAATATAATTCCTGTCTCAGGATGTTATCTAATGATGATAATAAGCGATAACATTTTTCTCCATTAAATCAAACAGCTGAAATTTTGCACATCCTTTAAGTGGTCTTCAAAAAATCTCTTTTCTGCAGCTTGTATTTTGCTTTCATCATTCTTTTTAACATTCCATGTTTTTGAACCATATAACAAAATCGCACTGGCCATTACTTTATATAAAATTTTGGTTTAGTTTCTCATCTTTTTTTTTTTAAATTGGTGTTATTTTAATTGTTGCACAGATTTTCTGAAATTTCTTTATTTGTTCGTTTACAACATTATCTTCTAGATATGTTACAATAATAATAATAATAATAATAATAATAATAATAATAATAATAATAATAATAATAATAATAATAATAATAATAATAATAATAATAATAATAATAATAATAATAATAATAATAATAATAATTAGCTAGCATGTTTTATTCCTTCATTGGGAGTGGGCAAGGCCTTTTAACCCAACCAACTTTTGGAGAATGAGTGGACAATTCAAACTCCATCTGTGGCAGCTTATAATTAGTGTTATCAAGTGCCAGCTAAGAGATCACCAATGAAGACACAGGAAAACAAGTGCTGTCATCTCTTGGTACCTAACACAAAAGAAGTTGTGTTACTGTCTGAAATAATGCAAATTCCACAGTCGATTTTCTTCAGTTAACGGGCTGAAAAACCCGATTTTCCGGGAGAAAAAAATGGCATACCAGTTAGAAATCGCCAAACTGCGGAAAAAGTAGAAGAAAGGTTTAGAAAACGTTCCTCCAGTTGACGACTAGATTTGAACTTAAGTCTATATTCCTGCAGCTATGCACAGAGATTGCATCTGTCACTTCCATTCAGCTACACAGGCCAATTTATTAAATAATGTAATCTAATTTAATAAATAAATATATGATAAAAGTCCTGTGAATGTTACTGGATGTGAGGTTTACGTCCTCTGTTTTAGGCTGTCAAAGAAAAATCTAAGTTCTTGTCTAGTTCCCAAATAGGGGAACTTTTTTCTAAGTCTTTCTTCAACCAATTCACAACTTAGTCGATCTTGGCACAGGGAATTGGGTTACTTCCCCCCTTAAACTCGGGAATAACTCGAGTTTCTGGGGAAATGGACTATATAACCCACATTGCTTCAGAGTGTAACATATTGTGTTACTGTTATATTCAACGAAATAGCGACACTCGTCAGTTGCCTCTTCATATTGAATAAATCGATCTCTAGCATGGGTTTTTTCTCCCTGAAACTAGGGTTTCTGTCAGTAAACTCAAAAAAATAGAACCCATAATGTTTTAGATAATACCATATCGTGATAGGATTAGGTACCAAGAGACGGCGATACTTGTCGGTCGGTTGTCTCTTCACTGAATTCCACTTATAATTAGTGATAGTTTTGTGCTAATTTTCTGATTGCCTACTGGTGGAGACTGAACTGCTGACTCAATCTCTGTCTATCTATCTATCTATCTATGTATCTCAATCTCTGTCTATCTATCTATCTATCTATCTATCTATCTATCTATCTATCTATCTATCTATCTATCTATCTATCTATCTATCTATCTATCTATCTATCTATCTATCTAGTCGCTGATCTCAGGAAAAGGATATACTACCTGATAAACGGGCTTGCTGATATACTACCTGATAAACGGGCTTGCTGATATACTACCTGATAAACGGGCTACCTGATAAAAGCTATGTACTTCTCTCAAAGATGGAGGACAAAAGTTGGTCTCCATTGACAACAGGATAACAACGTTCCGCGCTCGATTTCTCATAAATGCCCTACAACAGCAAATATCACACAAGTGCACCACTGAGTATATTTTCACTTCTGCCACTAGAGGTCTCTCTCTCTCCACCACCTTAAGAATGACAACAGCTCAAGTGCCTGTAAGTTTAACAAACTTCTACAAAGACGCCCTTCGACGATGGAACAAGCTAAACCTCCAGCACACAGTGAAGACAGCATCCCTACCTGAAATCCTCATGGAACCCATCTTTCACAACACGATGGTAAGAAGCCCGATCACTCAGAAAGAATTTTTCTTTCCTCCATGGAGCTGGCGAAACGTGAGGATCTTGGGTGACATTCTTTCTCCAAGCCTCACCTGGCTTTTTCCAAATTCGCTCGAAAACCTGGAATATGGGAATGAGTCTGAGCAGATAGACACCGTAAAGGCCGCTTTTCAAGCCGCTATGCCTGATAGCATAACAGAAGTGGGGCTTAGCCCTCCAAACTCAGAAGTTTTGTCGCCTATCTTTCTGATAAAAACCAATAACTCATGGGAGAAACTTACACCCAGCAACACCAACAAGATCTACAGCACCCTAACACAACAGTCAAACCAAAGCACTTTGATGGAAAAATCCTGCATCATCTGATCAAAACACTATTTCAATGGGATCTACCATATATCACAAGAAGCCATCAAACCTGACGCAGATATTCAGTGGAGAATGTGGCATAATATATTACCTACTCCTACTATATTACGAAAATTTAACTCAAACGTCTCAGATAACTGCCTCTTCTGCTACCAATTAGGAACGGTCCGGCATGTCCTACTTGGAATGCTCAGTCAACACTAAATTAATCAGTTTGACTCGGGAAATGGCAGCTCTTACCTGTGGTAATCTTCATACAGAAGAGGAATATTTCAATCTCGTCATGTGGAGCCAAATAACCATTCATTCTGCAATTACCTTTTCATCACCGGGCAAAAGCGGTAATATACAACTTCTACCTCAGACATACAAGACCAGACAGCACAGCAACTTCACAGAGAGAGGCAACTGACCAACTCACTGCAGCCTTCCAACAAAAGGTGAGATGTCGGATCCTACACGAACATCACTACCATAGGCAAAACAACACCTTAGATCTTTTCCACCAAGAATGGAATCCACGGAATCAACTCCTGGCTGAGCAGGGCGACTGCATTATAATCCAATTTCCAGCATAGAAGTGGACACCTTTACCCCCCACCCCCCCAAAAAAAAAAAAAAGAAAGGGGGAAGAAATAAGGATTGTTGTGCTTAACAGTGCGAAAATTAATCAGCTGGCACTCTCATGTCAATAGATAATATTGTGCAATAGTAACTTCTATTTTCTTCCACATTTATGTTCTTATGTTAAAACAAGATCTTATGTTATCATGTTAAAATAACTCTTAATGGCTTTAATTTATTTAAAAAAGAAAACGAAAAATGTAATTAGGCCTTATAAGTGACTTCGATGTAACATACCTCAACAAGAGTATGAGCATGTAACTTCTCTGTCTGACTGCAGAGAAAACCAAAAAACCGGTTAATCCTGTATATAATGATTGTTATGTTTACAATAAAAAAAAAAAAAATAAAAAAAAAAATATCTATCTATCTATCTATCTATCTAGGTCGCTGATCTCAGGAAAAGGATATACTACCTGATAAACGGGCTTGAATCCCAGCGGCAGCGTAACTATCCATAAAGGAAGTGAGGATTACCGCACCAGATAAAACTAAACCATAAAAATAATGAGCACCTCAATAAACCTTCTCTCACTAAACGCTAGAGGATGTGCCACACCAATGCGAAACAGGCTGGTCCTGCAGCATATCCTTGCCCACCGGCCAGAAATAGTTATGCTGCAGGAAACAAACTTCCATTGCAATAGCAAAGCCTTCATATCAACACTGGAAGAACTGGCCTTATACCATGCACCACTGTCCTGCCATACAACTTCATGGATCGGGAGTCAGCATTGGAATTCACCAAAACAGCGCTCTAAAAGTAGAAATAATCGATACCTTTCCTGGGTGTGTAGGAGCCTGTGTAGCTCAGTGGATGTGGCGTTTGCACACCACCGCGCTAGGCCGCACGAAGGAAGTCTTGGTTTCGAGTCTAGTCGGCGACTAGAGGAAATTTTTCTAAGCCTTTTTTTCGACCGATTCCCGAGTTAGTCGATCTCTGGCACGGGCAAGCAGGTTTTTCCTCCGGAAACTAGGGTTTTTCGTCCTGTAAACTCAAGAAAATCGACCGTAGAACCCACATTATTTCAGACATTAAATACATTGTGTTAGGGTTAGAGACCACGAGATGGCGGCACATTTGAGCCGTCTCTCTTCACTGCGTAACCGCTTAATTAGATAGCCTTGGGCCATCTGTCTCTGATTGGGTACCAGTGGAGATTGAACTGCCCACTCAGTCTCCAAAAAAGTTAGATAGGGCTAAATGGCCTCGCCTACTCCCGTATATACGGGAATAAAAAGGCGTTAGCTGATTTCCTGGGTGTGCAATATGTGCACTCATTACAATTCAGACAGGAAAGAAAATATATATCATTAACATATACATCCCACAGAATGACCAGCTTGCAGTGCAGGTACTGGAGTTTGTGCGAAACCACCTCAGCAAGGTCAATGACCACATCATACTGGCAGGGGATTTCAACTGCACTCTGGATCCTGCAATGGACAGACAGCAATGCCAAGAACATCGACACTCACTAGTTTCAGCTTCTCCAGGATGTAATAAATGACTTCGAGCTGACTGACACCTTCAGACACTTGCACCCACATGAGAAAATGTTTCTCCTGGAGAGCCAAAGGTGGTCCTACCAGTGTCCTTATACCAGGCACGGCTCGACAGATACTACACATCGATGCACACAATACCCTACATCAGGAGAGTCACATACCATCCATCTCATGCATCAGACCATGATTCCATCCTTCTTAACATTTGCTTTCCTGGACATACCAGGTACAAAGGAGGAGCATACTGGATATTTAACAACAGCCTACTAAAGGATACAGAATATCTCAGAACCTCTAAAATCTATATCGAAACTCTCATCAGAGATATACCTACTTCACAATCAATTTCCGAGTGGTGGTCACTTTTTAAATCCAAAGTTAAGGTATTCACCCCAAAAATATAGTCACCGAAGAAATTTGAACAAGCATTCAGAACTTAAAAATTTGCAACAACAACAGCAATTGCATCATCCAGAATCTGAGGAATACCAGTCCCTAGAAGCCACCATAACCGCTCACACACTAGAGCACTCTGCAAGAGGAGCACTAATAAGAGCACGACGCAAAACATATTAACTTCGCAGATGCCCCTACAAAGTATTTCTTTTCACTAGAAAAACGCCAACAAGAGTGCACCACTATATCTGCTATTAAAACAGATAATGGAAACATCATAGAAAATCATGACGAAATCCTCTTATATACCTTGCAGTACTACAAAAATTTGTACCAAGCCAACCCAACATCTATGGAGGCCACGAATAAAATTCTCTCCGATGTGAAAAGACACTCTCACCAACAACAACAAGGAGTAACACAGAACTTCCTATCACGTTACACGATCTGAAAACTGCCTGCACCTCCTTACCTAAAGATAAATCTCCTGGCATAGGACGGGCTCACCACTGAATTTTATCAGTCCTTCTGGGAACAGCTTGGACCTATCCTCTACAGAGTATTTGTCGAAGCGAATACCAATGGCTTTCCACTCAATATGACAACATCAGTTATCAAACTCATTCCAAAGAAAGGAGACGCGACGAAACTAGGAAACTGGAGACCCATCTCTATCACAAACACCGACTGCAAAATTATATCCAAAGCCATTGCCAACAAAACTTAAACCCGCTCTGAGCGAAAATAATAAATAGGCATCAGAGCTATTCCATCCCTGGAAGATCTATCCACGAAAACCTACATCTCATAAGGGATCTCATAAGCATAGCGAAACAACAACAGTGAAACAATGGGTCTTGTAAACACTAGACCAAGAAAAAGCTTTCGACCGCGTTGAACATCTTTACCTCTTCAACTGCTTGAAAGCATTTGGCTTTGGCTCAGGCATCATTCACTCTATTAAAATGTTGTATGCCAAGGCACAGTTTTTGCATGAAAATTAACAACAGGCTTACCATAACTGCACCATACAGCAGAGGTATTAAACAAGGCTGTCCACTCTCTGGTCCTCTTTACACAATTGCCATCGAACCCTTTCTGTGTAGACTCAGCATGCTGCTCAAAGCATGCCGCCCTAAACTTCCCTACCAAACCATAACCCTGACAGCATATGCTGATGATGTTACAATCATAGCCCGCCAAAGAAGAGGACTTTCATAACATACAAATGGCATACCAACAATATCAGGCAGCCTCAGGAGCCAAACTAAACACACATAAAACCATAGGACTGTGGTGTGGCAAATGGAAAAAACCGAACCGATTCCCCAATGTCTGGTACCTGGTCCACAGAGGGAAACAAATACCTGGGGATTTACCTAGGAAACACACCCTCTTATGTGGATAAGAACTGGGAAACACTAAACAAGCGTTTCAAGAAAGTTCTAGGAAAGTGGGCAGCAATACGAGCCTCTGCCTCCACAAGAGGGAGAACAATAATCGTTAACCAAATAGCCACCAGTGTCCTTTGGCATACACTAAAGATCCTTACGCCACCAGTTCAATTCATCAAAACAAATTAAAGTCAACCATATATCGATTCATATGGAATAAAACAAACTGGGCTTTCCTACTCCCAGCTATGTACTTCTCTCAAAGATGGAGGACAAAAGTTGGTCTCCATTGACAACAGGATAACAACGTGTTCCGCGCTCGATTTCTCATAAATGCCCTACAACAGGAAATATCACACAAGTGCACCACTGAGTATATTTTCACTTCTGCCACTAGAGGTCTCTCTCTCTCCACCACCTTAAGAATGACAACAGCTCAAGTGCCTGTAAATTTAACAAACTTTCTACAAAGACGCCCTTCGACGATGGAACAAGCTAAACCTCCAGCACACAGTGAAGACAGCATCCCTACCTGAAATCCTCATGGAACCCATCTTTCACAACACGATGGTAAGAAGCCCGATCACTCAGAAAGAATTTTTCTTTCCTCCATGGAGCTGGCGAAACGTGGATCTTGGGTGACATTCCTTTCTCCAAGGCCTGACCTGGCGCTTTCCAAATTCGCTCGAAAACCTGGAATATGGGAATGAGTCTGAGCAGATAGACACCGTAAAGGCCGCTTTTCAAGCCGCTATGCCTGATAGCATAACAGAAGTGGGGCTTATTCCTCCAAACTCAGAAGTTTTGGCGCCCTATCTTTCTGATAAAAACCAATAACTCATGGGAGAAACTTACACCAAGCAACACCAACAAGATCTACAGCACCCTAACACAACAGTCAAACCAAAGCACTTTGATGGAAAATCCTGCATCATCTGATCAAACACTATTTCAATGGGATCTACCATATCGCACAAGAGCCATCAAACCTGACGCAGATATTCAGTGGAGGATGTGGCATAATATATTACCTACTCCTACTATATTACGAAAATTTAACTCAAACGTCTCAGATAACTGCCTCTTCTGCTACCCAATTAGGAACGGTCCCGGCATGTCTACTTGGAATGCCCAGTCAACACTAAATTAATCAGTTTGACTCGGGAAACGGCAGCTCTTACCTGTGGTAATCTTCATACAGAAGAGGAATATTTCAATCTCGTCCATGTGGAGCCAAATAACCATTCATTCTGCAATTACCTTTTCATCACCGCAAAAAGCGGTAATATACCAACTTCTACCTCAGACATACAAGACCAGACACCACAGCAACTTCACAGAGAGAGGCAACTGACCAACTCACTGCAGCTTCCAACAAAAGGTGAGATGTCGGATCCTACACGAACATCACCACCATAGGCAAAAACAACACATTAGATCTTTTCCACCAAGAATGGAATCCACGGAAATCAACTCCTGGCTGAGCAGGGCGACTGCATTATAATCCACTTTCCAGCATAGAAAGTGACACCTTTATCCCCCCCCCAAAAAAAGAAAGGGGGAAGAAAGAAGGATTGTTGTGCTTAACAGTGCGAAAATTAATCAGCTGGCACTCTCATGTTAATAGATAATATTGTGCAATAGTAACTTCTATGTTCTTCCACATTTATGTTCTTATGTTAAAACAAGATCTTATGTTATCATGTTAAAATAACTCTTAATGGCTTTAATTTATTTAAAAAAAAAAAAAAAAAATGTAATTAGCCTTATAAGTGACTTCGATGTAACATACTCAACAAGAGTATGAGCATGTAACCTCTCTGTCTGACTGCAGAGAAAACCAAAAACCGGTTTAATTCCTGTATATAAGATTGTTATGTTTACAATAAAAAAAAAAAAAAAAATATCTATCTATCTCAATCTTTCGTTCCATGTCTTCACTTAGAGGAAGAGTACTAATAGTTAACCCAGATGGCTGCTAGTGTCTTATGGCATAACCCTCAAAGTACTCACACCTCCTGAAGGAAATTTCTCTACCACATTCAAAAGGAAATCAAACGTTTCCTCTGGAACAAAAACTCACTGGACAACATACCCCTCAACTCTGCAAGCCACTCAGCAAGGAGGTCAAGGCCTGATTTCCTCTTGAAAACAAGATTCGATCCTTCAGGATAATTCTCCTCCTAAAGACACTTCAATGCAAATCAACTTATGTAACCACCTTCGATTACATCACGAAAGCATCCACCAGAGGACTTACACTTTCCGCAATCCTCCGAATGGCCCAATCCTGCACCATCTCCTCCTAAACTACCTCCTTTTTACAAAGATGCTCTACAGCGATGGAAAAAACACAGGACTCCATCACACACTCACAGGATCAACAGAGTCAGCTGTACTTACAGAACCACTATTTTCAAACAAAAACATCACAAGTGTCACAACTGGCCAGCCTTTTCTTTTCCCTACATGGAACTGGGAAGGAATAAGAGTCATAGGAGACCTCCTAACGCACAACCCTAAAAGTGGAAAAGCATTTCACAAGCCTACCAATGAATAACCCAAAAAACTGAAAAGCAATATCAACAGTTGCAAGCCTCGATTATAAAAGGCCTATCCAGATATCGCTACAGCTCAGGAAATCCGTATTCCTTCTAGAAACTGCTCGGACCAATATTTCATCTTGTACAATCTGATGCCTCACTTCCAATTCATCCCTCCAACTACAAGAAAATATACCACTTCCTGATGTCAGTGTCCCCATCCTCACCATTCTTATATTCAGCCTTAACACTCTCATCTACAAGGCTGCATATACCACACAGTTTTTCAGTGGATCTGCCATATAAATCAAAAATGTTGCCAAACCAGATTCCGAAATACAGTGGAGACTATGGCATAACATCTTGCCAACTCCTTCAAAGCTCTACAAATTTAAGCTAAGAGAAACGGATCTGTGTCCATTCTGTGACGTTTCAGGCACCTTGGAACACACATATCTGACCCTGTCCCTGCAAACAAAGTGATAATCACCTATGCCCTGAATGTCGCCTCTAGCACCTGTAACTACACACACAGCCAAGAAGACTACTGGAATTTAATCCACACAGAAGAAAACAGACACAGAACATGCAATTTCATCTTCATCTGCGCTAAGGCCGTCATCTACAGTTTTTACCTAAAACAGACAAGAAGTAACCAGCACCCATCCATCACTGAAACTGCACAAACCCTCATGCACATCCTCCGTCGGAAACTAAAAAGCAGGCTTCTATTGGAACTTGAGCACTTCAAAGAAACAAGAACTGTCGCGAAATTCCTAGAGGAGTGGAATCCAACTGGTACCCTCTTCTGGATTGACGACGACAATGTGCTTCATCTGAATGATAACTCAGACTGAAACTGAACTGTTAATTTTGAATATTCATTTATATCTCTATTGTACACCAGAAAGGAAAATGTTTTTCTTTCTCTGTAAATATATACTTATAATATGTAAATAGTCATTGTTGCCTATCGTGTAATGTTTATTTTAACAAGTTAAATAAAAAAAAAATAAAAATAAAAAATATCTCAATCTCTGTCTATCTATCTATCTATCTATCTGGCATTTGGCTATGGTCCTCTCATCATTGAAACAGTGCAATTGCTTTACAGAGATGCACACTTCTGTTTAAAAATCAACAACAGGCTCACTCGCACTTTGTCATACTCTCGAGGGATCAAGCAAGGATGTCCCCTCTCTGGTCAATTATACACACTGGCCATAGAATCCTTCTTAAAAAGAATACACGACACCATCATCTCCAAACGAACGAGAATAATAGAACCACATCAAAAAATTACCTTATCAGCATATGCCGATGACGTCACTGTAATAGTACGAAATGAAGAAGAAATGACAGTAACCGAGGAAGCACACAGGCTATATGCACAAGCCTCAGGGGCCAAATTAAATTCTGCCAAAACCACGGGCTTGTGGTCAGGCAGATGGAAGTGTAGAAATGATTCTCCGATCGAGTGTACCTGGTCAAGCGAAGAACAAAGATACTTAGGTGTGCACCTTGGCAACACCAAAATATATAACACACTATACTGGACACAGCTGCACAATCATTTTAAACAGGTGCTAGGTAAATGGAACAGCGTTCGTTCCATATCTTCACTTAGAGGAAGAGTACTAATAGTTAACCAGATGGCTGCGAGTGTCTTATGGCCTACCCTCAAAGTACTCACACCTCCTGAAGAATTTCTCTACCACATTCAAAAGGAAATCAAACGTTTCCTCTGGAACAAAACTCACTGGACAACATACCCTCAACTCTGCAAGCCACTCAGCAAGGGAGGTCAAGGCCTGATTTCCCTTGAAAACAAGATTCGATCCTTCAGAATAATCCTCCTCCTAAAGACACTTCAATGCAATCACACTTATGTAACCACCTTCGATTACATCACCAAAGCATCCACCAGAGGACTTACACTTTCCACAATCCTCCGAATAGCCAGTCCTGCACCATCTCCTCCTAAACTACCTCCTTTTTACAAAGATGCTCTACAGCGATGGAAAAACACAGGACTCCATCACACACTCACAGGATCAACAGAGTCAGCTGTACTTACAGAACCACTATTTTCAAACAAAAACATCACAAGTCTCACAACTGGCCAGCCTTTTCTTTTCCCTACATGGAACTGGGCAGGAATAAGAGTCATAGGAGACCTCCTAACGCACACCCTAAAGTGGAAAGCATTCACAAGCCTACCAATGAATAACCCAAAAACTGAAAAGCAATATCAACAGTTGCAAGCCTCCATTATAAAAGCCTATCCAGATATCGCTACAGCTCAGGAAATCCGTATTCCTTCTAGAAACTGCTCGGGACCAATATTTCATCTTGTACAATCTGAAGCCTCACTTCCAATTCATCCCTCCAACTACAAGAAAATATACCACTTCCTGATGTCAGTGTCCCCATCCTCACCATTCTTATATTCAGCCTTAACACTCTCATCTACAAGGCTGCATATACCACACAGTTTTCAGTGGGATCTGCCATATAAATCAAAATGTGTTCCAAACCAGATTCCGAAATACAGTGGAGACTATGGCATAACATCTTGCCAACTCCTTCAAAGCTCTACAAATTTAAGCTAAGAGAAACGGATCTGTGTCCATTCTGTGACGTTTCAGGCACCTTGGAACACACATATCTGACCTGCCCTGCAAACAAAGTGATAATCACCTATGCCCTGAATGCCGCCTCTAGCACCTGTAACTACACACACAGCCAAGAAGACTACTGGAATTTAATCCACACAGAAGAAAACAGACACAGAACATGCAATTTTATCTTCATCTGCGCTATGGCCGTCATCTACAGTTTTTACCTAAAACAGACAAGAAGTAACCAGCACCCATCCATCACTGAAACTGCACAAACCCTCATGCACATCCTCCGTCGGAAACTAAAAAGCAGGCTTCTATTGGAACTTGAGCACTTCAAAGAAACAAGAACTGTCGCGAAATTCCTAGAGGAGTGGAATCCAACTGGTACCCTCTTCTGGATTGACGACGACAATGTGCTTCATCTGAATGATAACTCAGACTGAAACTGAACTGTTAATTTTGAATATTCATTTATATCTCTATTGTACACCAGAAAGGAAAATGTTTTTCTTTCTCTGTAAATATATACTTATAATATGTAAATAGTCATTGTTGCCTATCGTGTAATGTTTATTTTAACAAGTTAAATAAAAAAAAAAATTTTAAAAAAAATATCTCAATCTCTGTCTATCTATCTATCTATCTATCTGGCATTTGGCTATGGTCCTCTCATCATTGAAACAGTGCAATTGCTTTACAGAGATGCACACTTCTGTTTAAAAATCAACAATAGGCTCACTCGCACTTTGTCATACTCTCGAGGGATCAAGCAAGGATGTCCCCTCTCTGGTCAATTATACACACTGGCCATAGAATCCTTCTTAAAAAGAATACACGACACCATCATCTCCAAACGAACGAGAATAATAGAACCACATCAAAAAATTACCTTATCAGCATATGCCGATGACGTCACTGTAATAGTACGAAATGAAGAAGAAATGACAGTAACCGAGGAAGCACACAGACTATATGCACAAGCCTCAGGGGCCAAATTAAATTCTGCCAAAACCACGGGCTTGTGGTCAGGCAGATGGAAGTCTAGAAATGATTCTCCGATCGAATGTACCTGGTCAAGCGAA
This sequence comes from Typopeltis vanoorti, assembly GCF_054136105.1. Taxonomy (NCBI): domain Eukaryota; kingdom Metazoa; phylum Arthropoda; class Arachnida; order Uropygi; family Thelyphonidae; genus Typopeltis; species Typopeltis vanoorti. The sequence continues at coordinate 32,159,391 of NC_143557.1, read as the reverse complement.
GAACAAAGATACTTAGGTGTGCACCTTGGCAACACCAAAATATATAACACACTGAACTGGACACAGCTGCACAATCGTTTTAAACAGGTGCTAGGTAAATGGAACAGCGTTCGTTCCATATCTTCACTTAGAGGAAGAGTACTAATAGTTAACCAGATGGCTGCGAGTGTCTTATGGCATACCCTCAAAGTACTCACACCTCCTGAAGAATTTCTCTACCACATTCAAAAGGAAATCAAACGTTTCCTCTGGAACAAAACTCACTGGACAACATACCCTCAACTCTGCAAGCCACTCAGCAAGGGAGGTCAAGGCCTGATTTCCCTTGAAAACAAGATTCGATCCTTCAGGATAATCCTCCTCCTAAAGACACTTCAATGCAATCACACTTATGTAACCACCTTCGATTACATCACGAAAGCATCCACCAGAGGACTTACACTTTCCACAATCCTCCGAATAGCCAGTCCTGCACCATCTCCTCCTAAACTACCTCCTTTTTACAAAGATGCTCTACAGCGATGGAAAAACACAGGACTCCATCACACACTCACAGGATCAACAGAGTCAGCTGTACTTACAGAACCACTATTTTCAAACAAAAACATCACAAGTCTCACAACTGGCCAGCCTTTTCTTTTCCCTACATGGAACTGGGCAGGAATAAGAGTCATAGGAGACCTCCTAACCCACACCCTAAAGTGGAAAGCATTCACAAGCCTACCAATGAATAACCCAAAAACTGAAAAGCAATATCAACAGTTGTAAGCCTCCATTATAAAAGCCTATCCAGATATCGCTACACCTCAGGAAATCCGTATTCCTTCTAGAAACTGCTCGGGGCCAATATTTCATCTTGTACAATCTGAAGCCTCACTTCCAATTCATCCCTCCAACTACAAGAAAATATACCACTTCCTCATGTCAGTTCCCCCATCCTCACCATTCTTATATTCAGCCTTAACACTCTCATCTACAAGGCTTCATATACCACACAGTTTTCAGTGGGATCTGCCATATAAATCAAAATGTGCCAAACCAGATTCCGAAATACAGTGGAGACTATGGCATAACATCTTGCCAACTCCTTCAAAGCTCTACAAATTTAAGCTAAGAGAAACGGATCTGTGTCCATTCTGTGACGTTTCAGGCACCTTGGAACACACACATATCTGACCTGCCCTGCAAACAAAGTGATAATCACCTATGCCCTGAATACCGCCTCTAGCACCTGTAACTACACACACAGCCAAGAAGACTACTGGAATTTAGTCCACACAGAAGAAAACAGACACAGAACATGCAATTTCATCTTCATCTGCGCTAAGGCTGTCATCTACAGCTTTTACCTAAAACAGACAAGAAGTAACCAGGACCCATCCATCACTGAAACTGCACAAACCCTCATGCACATCCTCCGTCGGAAACTAAAAAGCAGGCTTCTATTGGAACTTGAGCACTTCAAAGAAACAAGAACTGTCGCGAAATTCCTAGAGGAGTGGAATCCAATTGGTACCCTCTTCTGGATTGACGACGACAATGTGCTTCATCTGAATGATAACTCAGACTGAAACTGAACTGTTAGTTTTGAATATTCATTTATATTTCTATTGTACACCCGAAAGGAAAATGTTTTTCTTTCTCTGTAAATATATACTTATAATATGTAAATAGTCATTGTTGCCTATCGTGTAATGTTTATTTTAACAAGGTAAATAATAAAAAAAAATATATCTATCTATGTATATATATATATATGGCGTCGGGTGTCCATTTCGGTTTGGTGTGCTGTCGTGTGGGTTATGCAACACGAGCTCCAAATTTCATCCTTTAGATTATCATCTTCATCAAATTCCTGATAGGTATCTTCAAATGATGTAAAGGATATTATAACAGTACTACATAACAATTTACATCATTACTAACTTCCTATCTACAATTTTCCTCCAAATCAATTTGTTATTTGTGAAACTTATCAGATCTTATATTTCTGTCTTCTAAGACATTTTTACTGTATCACTACACCTATAACTTGTTGTTCTTCCACTGGGTCTTTTTCCTGCAAACTCGGCAGAGAATACTTGTTTCGCTAATCTTTCCTCTTCCATTCTGTTTCAGTGACCACATCAAATCAGATTAGCTTTGCTAACACATTCCTGAATGGTAACATTATCAACTGCTTTCATAATATCCTCCTTTTAAATATGATATTGCCATTGTTACCATTGTTCGCACCCCTGATCTTTCTCAGAACTCGCCTATCTGTGGTCTCTAGTCTTTGGTCAGCTGTTTTATTTCTAACCCATCTCTCAAATCCATAAGTTGAAATTTGTTTGAACACTGTCTTTTACACAGTTAATTTAGTGTACTAATCTCATCTCATTTTCCTTTTTACCCTCTATTACCTTGCGGTGTCGAGGGTTTATTAATTATCGGACCTCAAGAGTTCACAGGAAAGGTCGTCAGCCCTACACACCGGTGTGTCCTGTAGTGTGTAGTTTTCAAGGCCGGTTTGCCTACTTTGTGGGATGAAAAACCCCAGGAAAAACTGGGGGAAAACCCCTACTGCCCACGCCCAAGACCGGCTAACTTTGCTATGGCTGAGGAAGATCCTTTAGCTCCTCACGTCATCGACGGGAATCGAACCTAGTACACTCCTTCCCGAGGCATATGGTTGCGAAGCGCACATCCACTAGGATAACCGCGTGGACGTTTTGACTTATTTCTCTATTATTCCATATATAAATTTATTCAGCTGACTTCTTACCATACCGGCTTTTTTAATTCTCTTGTCTATTTCGATATTCTATTTACCAACTTTACTAAAAATTGTGCTTAAGTAGCTGAAGTGGTTTACTTGTTGCATAGATTCTCCATTCGGTGGAATTGATTTCAATGCTTCTATCTATTTTGATGTTCTTTGATTTCTTATTGCTGACGTTCATACCAAATTTCCTACAACAGTTATTCAACTTAGTCAGGGAGTCTTGCAGACATGTACTGGATTAATGTAAAAGTATAACATCATCTGAATAAAGTAAAGAACAGATAACATCTCCAATTTTGTTATCAGGTTTAATACCAAATTATTTATATTGTGATCCATATAGATAATGAATAACAGAGAGGATAACGTTCATCCTTGTCTGACACCAGATATAACACCAAACCATCTTCTTGTACTTCCTTTAATTCTAACTGCTGATTTACACCTCATATAAAGACTAAGTATTGCATGATATTATTCCTTATTGACACCATATCTGTAGCGTTTTGAATCACTTTTCTCTTGGTACCTTTTCATACCCCTTCTACGAAACATAAATACAGAACTTTGTTATATTCCCACGATTTCTCAACTATTTGTCGTAAAGTGAAAATCTCATCCACACAGCCTCTATTTGGCCTGAATTCAGCTTGTCCGTCACCATGCTGCCCTTCAACAATACTTCTCAACCGTTTCTCAATTATACTTGCATAAATCTTACCAGAAAGAGTCAATAGGAGAAATACTTTTGCAATTCTCACATTCTGTTGTTTTTCCCTTTATATATATAAAAAAATCAGCTAACGCCTTTTTATTCCTGTATACTGGAGTAGGCGAGGCCATTTAGCCCTATCTAACTTTTGGAGACTGAGTGGGCAGTTCAATCTCCACTGGTACCCAATCAGAGATAGATGGCCCAAGGCTATCACTAATTAAGCGGTATGCAGTGAAGAGATACGGCTCAAATGTGCCGCCATCTCGTGGTCCCTAACCCTAACACAATATATTTAATGTCTGAAAATAATGTTGGTTCTACGGTCGAATAGTTAGCTGCTATGAGGGATATTAAGACTCTAAACAGCACATCATCAGAAGGTAGCTATATCAAACTTAGGAATTCAACTCAGTAAACATTAAGCTGACGATATACCTCAGAATGTTTTGACAGAAGTGCAGTGTAAAATGAAATCAGGGATATTGTAATATATGAACTCCATAAATGATCGTATAAGACTACAACCATTGAACGTTTTACAGAAATCTAAGCTAAAACAGTTCGTCTTAGACGCAAATGCCGTAATTAAATCCATCACAACCAAAAGTATTCTTTTGGTTGTGATGGATTTAATTAGCAACATTGTTGTGATGGATTTAATTAGCAACATTGTTGTGATGGATTTAATTAGCAACAATCTGCAACATGGAAAATCCGGTTGGAAGGAAAAGTCAACCAATTTCGAGCTGATCTGAGACTTAAATAGTTTTAAAGGACGGCTGAAAAATAATAGCATCAAAAACAAACTGATTAACACTTATAATTTGGCCAACAAAACAATTGCTGAGGTTATCGAAGAGCTAAAACAAAGAATTGTAGTGACTTCACGGAAAATTAAAAGGTATGAAGCAAGTATAAACCAATGTGTGCAAAATCCGCAATTTCGACAGAACCAGAGAAAATATAAATGCAAACAATCATTCACCAGAAAAAGAAGGAACAAATTTTGGAAGTCAATCTGGGATTATCCTATTCAACCCAACAAAGATTCCTCATGGATTAAGGAAATAGAATCAGAAATGAAACAAAAACAAATGCAAAATGTCATTATCACTAAAGATACGATCAGTGTACAAGCTGGAAATTTAAAAAACTGGGGTGTACCTGGCAAAGACGAACTACATGGATTTTGGTTAAAACATCTAACCAGTATACATGATCGAATGGCAGAACAATTTAATTATTTGTGGCAGTCAGGCTCAGTGGAAGACTGGATGATATCTGGGAGCACTATTCTCTTCATGAAAGATAAGGATAAGGGTGCAGACCCAAGTAACTATCGTCCAATAACATGCCTACCGACTATGCTTAAGCTGATCACTGCAATCATAGCAAATTCCATATACCACTACTTATAGATTTATCCGAGTGAACAGAAAGGCAATTTTCAAAAATCTAGAGGAACAAACGACCAGATCCTTATTAATAAAATGATTCTCAGATATTCAAAAAGACGAAAAACTTAGACATGGCATGGATAGATACAAGAATTCATTCGATTCCTTCCCATACTCTGGATCCTAAAATCACTACAAATATTTGGAATTAGCAAAAACATATGTTCGTTTCTGGCTGGGGCTATGAAATCATGGAAAACAACTTTAATAGTGAGTAATAAACGATTCGGAGATATCAGCATTAAACGTGAAGGTTTCCGAGGAGATTCCTTGTCACCATTGATAACTTTGTCTATGATTCTGAAGAAAACAAAACTTGGATATGAAATTCCTAAATGTAATATTAAAATTGCCTACCTCTTGTACATGGGTGACTTGAAGTTATATGGAAAATCGGCCCAGCAAATAGCTCTTTATTGAATGCAGTTAGTGTTTTGAGTGAGAACATCAAAATGAAATTTGGTTTAGATAAATGCACAATTTTATCTATTAAACTAGGAAAAATTAACGACACTAGCAATTTTAATTTTGATGAAGAGAAATATATAAACGCAATTTCAGCTGACTAACACTATATATACTTAGGAATATTCGAAGCAATGATATTCTCCATGGATTAAAACAATTAGGGCGATGAATTCTTGGCTATACCAGTTATCCCATACATAGCTGGCATAATATATTGGACAAATGAAGACCTGGACAAACTCGACCGCATAACTAGAAAAGTAATGACTATGCATCATGCATTACATCCACGAAGTGATGTTGACCGGTTGTACCTACCGAGGAGAATACGTGGACGGGGTCTGATGCAAGTGAGATAGACTGTGGAAGAAGAAGAAATTAGTTTAAGGAGTTACATCGACAGTAGCTCTGAGCTAATGCTTCAAGCAATTACAAAAGAGGGCCTTCTAAAAACAACGGAAACAAATGCGATTACTAAATGGATCAACAAATATCCGATATGTGGCTGGAAAAATAAACCCTTGTATGGCTAATTTCTTCGAGATACTGAGGACAAAATTGACGTGACCAAGACGTTGCAATGGCTACAATATGGATACATTAAAAAAGAAACAGAAGGATTTATTCTAGCAGCTCAAGAAAAGGCATTACAAACTTATGCGATGATAGCAAAAATTTTCAACATCAATAATAACAGCAAATGCAGATTATGCGATCAGAAAGATGAGACTGTTGAACATCTAATCAGTGCTTGCAGCAAAATAGCTTAAACTGACTATAAATACGGCCGTGCTCAAGTGGCCAAAATAATTTATTGGCATGTATGCAAAAAAATATGGCTTTCCTACTTCTGATAACTGGTGGCAACATAGAATAGAGACAATATTGGAAAACGAAACACCAAATATTTTCTGGGACTTTAGAATACAAACTGATCGGCATTTGGAATACAATAGATCTGACATCACAATTATCGAACATTGACAGGTTTGGATTATGGATATCGCAGTACCTAACATTAAAAACATATAACAACTTTAAAAACAAAGAACTGGAAAAAATTACTAAATATCGAGATCTGGCAATCTAAGTTGGTCGGCTGTGGCTTAAACACCAGAGTCATTGCCTCTTCTCTCCATGTGAATTTGTGCACATTTTTATGTTGGAACATGGTGTTAGTAATAACCAGTCCATGTCCTGAACAGAAATCCAACAGGTATTTGCCATTATTTGCTCTTTTCTCCAAGTTTTCCCAAAATATTTTTGTATGTTTGACAATCATTTCCTACTCTGCTATTTAGATTCCTAACAAGGACCAATTTTTCCTTTTTCATTGTGTCAGTTGCTTTCTCTAAAGCATCAAAAATTCCTCCACTTCTACCGCAGCAAAACCATCTGTCAGACCATAGGCACAAGTAAGTCTGATCGTCCACTTTCCCATTTTGATATTTGCCCACATCACTCTATTTGATATTGTCTGCCATTGTTTAGTCTCATATTTGGTGTCAAATAGTATTCCTTCAAAAGCAATTCCTTCTTATTCCTGATTGTTATTGCTTGAATAGAACATTTTGTATTTATCGCTTAGAAAGATTTTACCAGTTTTTATCTTTTTTGTTTAAGTCATCCCTATTATGTCAATGTGGTATTTATCCAATTCTTCTGCTAGTTCCATTTCTCTGCCATTCAGCCTTCTTATGTTGATAGTCCCGACCTTGGTAATGTTGAGTCGGGATGTGTTTTAGGATTTATTCCAATAGCTGACTTTGCACTGTTCATATTAAAAGTGAAAAGGCAGCTGAAGTTGATAATATTTGACCAGAAATGCTTAAGTAGGGAGGTCTAAATGTTTTATTGTGGTTACAATGCGGGCCTTGTTTAACCGGGTGATGTTCCATCTGGTATGAAATTCTGTCATGTTGTATCATCATTTTACTTTGTGGCTCAAGCCAATAAGAATACAATTTGGTCGTCTAAATATCAAATTGCCTTTGTTCTAAATATCGATGTCTTGGTTCCCGGTTTCTTTCGATTGAGTAGCGAATTCAGTACACGTGTTGCTCAGCTAAAATTTAAGTAGGTATATAGTGTTATTTTGTTTATTTTTGACTGTGTAGTTCAGTCGTGTTATTTAATCAACTATTATCAAGTGATATACTTTTCAGAATCGTTTTTCGTTATGCCACTGATACGTAGGAGTCAAAATGGCAACCAAGACATCGATGTTGACTGATATAGACGTACGGGATTAATGTGGCACATGTTTAATGTATTCGTTGCCGAAAGTGAATTGTTTGTGATAAGAGAGAAAATGGAGAAAATATTTGTCATTAATATTGAAGTGACTGATAATAAGGATATAAGGCAGAAGTCTAAAGTTGTTGTGGAGAATGTAGCGGAAGCAGTGAGTGATAGTGCACAAAATCCAAATGAGAGATTAAATGAAGTAGTTGAAAGTAATGTGGATGAGATGCTAGCACGGAAAGAAATTGAACTCCTTTGTTCACAGGACAAAACGTGAGCTCGAACGATTTCAGAAATGATTGACGTGTGTTGCCTTAGGACCGTGAATGAACGAAAGAGTCAATAGGAAAAGCATAAACGTGCGAGAGACCTGGAGAAAAGAGCTAGTATTGTATGGGATTCGATGATAAGATGTGTACTTAATGAAAAAGTGACGAAAGCATGTTTTTGGGTACAAAGATAAACGATGTTAGCGACGCTTAAGTATGCAGAAGAATGGAGTGAAGGAATTGATTACATTGACAGGCACAAATGTTTTGAAAGGCGAGAAATATGCAATCAGAGAAGATACGAAAGAATTGTTAGTGGGAGCAAACATGAGAAGCAAGAAAGTGAAGTTTGTAAGCCTGCTGCTTCGGTATGATTGGAGAGAACTGATAAGAAGGTCGATGATTGCTAATGAGTCAATGAAAATATTGACAGTAGGAATGGTGTACAGTTCATTGATGTATAGAATGAATTTGATGGGTGAAAGGACTTATATTTGCCCGACATGCTACATTTAAATGGTTTTGGAGTTAACTGTTTGAAGAAAGTCTTGTTTATGAATAGTATGGTACTGAAAAATCAGAGAAATTAGAGATGTTCTGATCTGATTTTCCCTTTCAGTCGCTTCTGACTGTAGGTCACTTTGTAGACATTGTCCACAAAGTACTGCTGGTGCGATTTTTAGCGGTTAGTTCACCATTGCTCCCAAAAGAAAGTGTAATTTCAATGAAAAATTGAAGGATCTTTTTCCTTTCATTTTCATAACAAAAAGCAGTGATTGTGATGATAGCTTAACCCTTAATTCTACAAAATTTATTGTGTCCCGGTTTCTTGTTTTCAAAAAAGGGATCCCTAGGCAATATGGAAGTGGGATTTATACAGTTGCTTAGGGAAAATTATTTGAAACATGTTATAGATGAGACAAGGGGTTTGAGTATGTAAGATCTACTTATAGCATCAGAAGATGTATCCATAACCAAGGTTGACCTCTTCCTCCAATTGGAGATAGAGACCATTCGCTCTTGTTCTGGTAAGTTGCCAAACATGTGGAGTTCTCAGTCAAAAAGGGCTCTATGTTCAACTATAAAGCTTGTGATTATGAGAGACCCAGGAATCACCTTGGAACAGTGACATAGCTAAAGAAACTACCAGGAAATAATATCAGTAATGCATGTGAAGTGGTCAGAGATTGCATGAGAGTAGGAATATCAGACTGCATACATATGGTCAGGAGGATAAATCAAGTCGGAATTAAGTGGATGAGTGGGATATAAAGCAAGAACTTCAAAAACAGAAAATGTTGTGAAGGAAATATTAAGAAAATGGTGATCAAAATACTCGGGAAGAGTATACAGTGCAAGCAAAAAGGGTGAGTAGTATGGTAAGGCAGGCTAAACCACACTGTGAGAGTGTATTAGCCAAACATGCCAAAGTAAACTCCAAAGAGGTTTTTTTTTTTCATTATGTATCAAGTAAGAGGGAAAATGTCTATGGTAGAATGACTTTAAATAATTCTCATGGAACCAAAAGAATTTGAATTGCTGAGTGATCATTTTGCAAAGGTGTGTTATCTGGGTGGTGAGTTTACAGTTGTGATGTTACAGAGATGCATATCAATATTGACATAGATGAACAGAAGGTGTTCATTATATTAAAAAATATAAACGTCAACGCTGGAGTGGGACTGGATGTCATATTATCCCTTGTACTATGTGAATATATAAGAGAATTAACATCCACGGACGAAGTTGTTCAATCTAAGTCTCAGTTCTTTCAGGGTTTCAAGGGAGTGGAAAGAGGGTTAGACAGTAGTATTGCATAAAGATGGCTCCAAGACAGTGGTAGCAAACTATAGACCAATTAATATATCAGGAGTGGTTGTTAAAGTATTGAAAAAGTTGGTGAAAGGTAACATACAAAATTGGGTTGGCGAGTAGGGATACGATACTCTATAGTGGGCAGCATGGCTTTATAAAGGCTGGGTGCTGCCTTAGTAACTTATTCACATTTTATAATAAAATGACAGCAGAATTGCATAAAGGCAAATGGCTACACCATGATACTACACGACTTTGTCAAGATATTTGAAAATACTGCATGAAAAACGATTGCAAAAACTGTAGAGGATTCGAATATGTATGAGGCGAGTAGTATGGATGGGGGGGGAGTTACGGACAGATACTGAAGAGTTGTATATGGTGATGTGGAGTCTAGGAGAATGATGGTGACTAGCGAAGTACCTCAGGGTTTGGTACTAGGACCGGTACTCTTTAATTTGTATATCAATGACAGGGAACGATTTAAGAGATAGTATTCAGCAAATTATGCAAAACTGGGGAGAGAAATAATTGATAAAGGTAATGCAAATATCCTGCGGGATGAATGAAATAAATTGCCATTGTGGGAAAAGGATAATGATTGTCTATTTAATGTTGAAAATATAAGGTTATGGACTTTAGGTTGAAATGGTTGCATATGGTGTATCATATACGGAGGTAGCAGTGTTTTTCTCTGAGAATAAGAGTGTGGTTGATGAGTAGTTGCATACCCAGAATAAGCATTTAGCAATAGGAACAGATGGAATATCAGCATGTATGTTAAACGAATGTTCAGCCGATTTGGCTAGCCTTTGACATGACTGCATAACTTGAGTCTAAGCTCAGAAATGATACCACAGGCAAGTTTATTTCCACTGTACAACTGTTGTGCAGAAACTAAAGTCTCTGACTACTGACCTGTCATTTTTTCTCTGTGTAGTGATGAAGATTTTAAAAAATTGGTAAGAACTCACATAGAGAAATGGGTAGTTATAACAAGTTATACTCTACAAGGAGTAACATAAGCTTACTAAAGGATGGTCACGTTTTAGCAATTTGCTCATATTTTATAACAATGTTATGGTTGATTTGGATCAAGGGAATGGATATACTATGATAATGTTGTATTTGCTAAAGCATTTGATAGGATACCAAACAAAGAAACTGTTGCATGAAAGAAAGAATATGGGTTTGGAATATACACTGCTTGGATAGAAGTCAACTGACACTTGAATGGGGAAGGTGCACTGTGTCATGTAACGAGTTACGTGTTTGTAGCCGGTATAAATTGAAGGAATATGATGTGCTAAGTCAGTGCAACTGTGTCCCAGTGAAATGGCTTCGAGAAGGGAACTGATAGTCCAAAACAGGTGTTGGGATAGGATGCCATGTTATAGGCCTGTCTGCTCCCCAAATTGTTGAAAATTGGTTCATCACAGGTCAAAAATTGGTGACACCATACTTAGATGGAAGTGCATGGAGTGAACACCAAGTGTTATCTGCATTGGACTTCACACCATACTCACCAAACATGACTCTGGGTTACTACGACGGAAGTGGAAAAACCGCCATTCGTCCGCCGACATGTTGAATGTAGAGTTCCGGGCATCGACTGGATCATGAACCTGCTCAAAATCGTTCTGAACCGTGGTTCACATTATAGTTTCCATGGTAAGACCACCAGATGCAGGCTCCAATTTACTCCAACCAATATGCATCGTCGTGGTGCAAATAACGTGTACAATGGCATGTGAATCTCAGCAAGCCACGTTATGGAGCAACGAATCATGCTACATCCTCTACCGAGCAGATGAACGATTGTGGGTGTAAAGGATGCCTGTTGAGCTTCTCTTACCAGAATGCGTAACCCCAACTATGAAGTCGGAGGTCGCAGTGTGATGGTATGGTCTTGGTTTTCCTGGTTTGGCCCCAGACCACTGTGCTTCCACGAACATTGAACTCCAAGAGGTATCTGAACATTCTGGATAATGCAATGCGATTCTTTCTACTTTGTATCCTTTCTATGGAACTGGCTATTTTCTCTTTCACCAAGATGTCATAAGGCTGCTGCTGTAATGGGAGCTTTGTGGACATGAAGGTCACCACACTTGATTGTCCTCCAGAGAGCCCTGATTTCAACTGTATCGAAAACTTGTGGGATGAACTGAAGCATCGGATGAGGTAAATGGACATCCGCTCCCACAACCGTCTAGATCTCATTACATGCCTACAGGAAGAATGGTCCCAAATTCCCATTGTTTGCTCTTGTGCACTTGTGGAAAGTATGCCTGTAGGATTGTTTCACTCATCGCAGCAAAAGGAGGTTCTACTTCTCACTAAAACGGGCGCCATGGCAATTTTTTCCTCACACTATGGTGTCCATTGACTTATTTCCAAGAAGTGTGAATTCTTGATTACTGATTATGCAGAACTTAGGCAGGAAAATCAGGAATATTACTAAGATCCATCATTTACAGAATGATTTGAATAGACTTTAAATTTGGTCAATGGAAATCACTGATATTGGAAAGTTATTTATTGTAGTTATGCATTTTGGTCCGATGCGATTTCCAATGGCATATTATATTAGCAGGTTATGCAATAGGAAACTAAGGAGGCTAGAGATCTTGATTTAATGTTAGATTCTGTTGCATAATTGTAGATTTTTTAGGGTAATGGTAGATTTCGACGGCAACGTAGCAAAATTTGTAACTATATCGCAGAGGATAACTGCGATGTTGCAACGTATCTTGTGATTTAAGGATAAGGAAGTCATTTTGCCACTTTAAGGCTGGACAACTGTGCCTATGTTTGCTCTGAGGGGTTCCAACTGGACAAAGAATTTGTGCGAAGGGTGGAAAGAACGAGTGTTATAGGATATTGTTTGATGAAATTTTTCATTATATGAAAGGTCGGAAGAAAGCACTTGGGCAAACTTATTTTTCATTGATGCCCCACTGTTCTCTTCCCACCTTTCATATAATGAAAAATTATAGGAAAAGTTGAGAAAGGATGAGAACTAGAGAGTATATCTTGGGTGAATGAATTTAGAGTATCTCGTTGAGTAGGGGTTAATATGAAGAAGAAAAATATTCTTGTCATAAAGCTACGAATCGACGTATTTATTAACAATCGTTTTCTTCCTGTTGATTCAATAGTCGCATAATGCTGTATCCATCAAAATTTCTCCTTTTTATGATGTTGCTTAACAGTTTATTATTATTGTCATTACCAGACTTCCAAGGAGTCAAGAGACTCATCGCGGAAGTCTTACCCTCTCACACGAACATCTTAACGTTCTTTGACTTAAATGAATTCACTGTCTTACACTTTCAGGAAGTGCATTCAAATCACCCACCGCTCTCATATAAAAAATCTACTCCTTCTTCCCTTACCCAGATCCTCCTTATACAGCGTCCAGGAATAACGTCTACATTTGAATCTGTCAAACTTTATGATTATGATTCTCTTATTCTCTCGTAGCTTTATGATTCTCTCAATCTGTCCTCATGCTCCATATTCCAGAGATCAGAATTTGACTTAGTCAATTGTCTCTGAAATCTCTTCATCAGTTCATCATCCTTTTGAAAACCTCTAATTCTTTAATCACCTCCCCATTCTACCTACCGGAAAACAAACCTTGTGGAGATATTTCGCTCATTTATTCCCATTATTACAACCACACTGATAAAACTTAACACAGCAGCGATATTTATGTAATAGTTTATGATCTGGAGTTTTATTATGCAAAAGTACTGTATAGGAATCTGATGAATGTCACAGGTGGTGCAACACCAGGGCAACTCATTGTAAAGGTGGGTGCTGCCTTAGTAACTTATTCACATTTTATAATAAAATGACAGCAGAATTGCATAAAGGCAAATGGCTACACCATGATACTACACGACTTTGTCAAGATATTTGAAAATACTGCATGAAAAACGATTGCAAAAACTGTAGAGGATTCGAATATCAAGTCCACATGATTTGTGGACTTGGAGAAGGCATATGACTGGGTTCCTCGGGATAAGTTTTGGCAAGTAGTACAGGAGTATGGAGTGGATGGCCAACTATTAGCTGCCATCAAGTCCCTGTATGAATGCCCCGAGTTTTGTGTCAGGGTTAACAGCACAAAGTCTGAACCTTTCACAGTCTCCATTGGCCTCCGCAAAGGGTGTATTCTGTCACCCCTCCGTTTCATAATATTTATGGACTGGATTGATAGGCACTGCCGAGGCAGTGAGTGTGTCAGAATTGGAAGATGTAGCATTGGACGTCCTCTTTTTGCAGATGTCCTAGTTCTACTTAGCTCTTCCACAGATGACCTCCAGCGGACCCTGTATACGTTAGTAGCTGTTTGTGCAGATGCCAGAATGAAGATCAGTGTGGCCAAAACTGAAACATTTGTGGTCTCAAGACAACCATGTGCAATCTACATGTAAGTGGAGTCCCAATGAGGCAAGTGGAGAAGTTTAAGTACCTTGGGTCCATATTCACGAATGATGGAAAATGGGACGTAGCGCTAGATACTCGAATTGGCTTAGCAAGCTCAATATTGTAGGAGCTTGGCCGTTCGGTAGTATTGAAGCGGGAGTTAAGCCAGAAGGCAAAGCTGGCTGTCTTCAATACAGTCTTTGTCCCCATCCTCATCTATGGTCATGAGAGTTGGGTAATGGAAAGAATGTGGACACGAATCCAAGCGGCTGAAATGAGGTTCCTTCAATAGGTTGCGGGGCTAACAAGACTCGACAGAGTCAGAAGCTCTGCAATTCGGGTAACCCTCAATACTCAACCGCTGCTTCTCCGTGTCGAGAGATCAAAGTTATGTTGGTACGGGCACCTGGTCAGAATTCCACAAGAGAGGCTCCTTGAACAGGCCCTCTTTGCCAAGCCAGAGGGTGGGAGGCCACGTGGAAGGCCAAGGACTCGCTGGATAGATTATATCCAAAACCTTGGGTGGACACGTTTGGGAATCCCACCAGAACACCTGAGCTTGGTGGCAGAGGATCATGACCATTGGAAGTTCCTCTTGCAGCTGTTGCCCCCACAACCCAATTTGGAAAGGTGGGCCTTGAAGATGTATGTATGTATGTATTTATACAATAATCTGGTTGGTAATTGAAAACTTCTTGTAGCACACCTCTTTATGAATGTCTCTCTAAGCGTTAACATTGCACAGTAACCGAAATGTTTTGAACCATACATATGTTTAAAAAAAAAAAAAGTACGGATAAGAATGGTATCCTTAAAAACTAAAATATTTTAAGCCATTGAGGTTACTGTTCATTATTATTCGAACTCATCGAAATGTATTTGAAATAAGTAAGTTGTTTGAAGTAACAGGTAAATATTGCATTAAGAATTATAGACACGTAAACACAATAATATTTTAATATTTGCCAAATATTTTAGTCTGAAAATAACAGACTATCGTCAGTTGGCTATATAGGAACAGTTTTTAACCAGGTGGAATACCAACAATTGATCATTCAAAAGTAGAACGAGCCGCGTGATGTTGCGTTGCTAAGCATTAAAGAGAGGAAAAATTTCACCAGTGATGATTTTATATAGGTATTAATTCACAATTTCATATAATAATCTTAATTTATAAATAACATTAGACTAATGTAGGAATTAAAAGTCTCAATTTAAAAAATAAATTAATCTGTTATCCTGATTAAACTTTCCCATATTTTTGGTAAGGATATACAGTCATTTCGATTTAAGTTAGGGCATTGAAATAAGGCCTCAGCACTCTCTTTGAAATGGTGTTCAAATTTATAGCGACATCTCTGTAGAAGGCGAGTCTTGGACCAGAGGATGTTGTGGCTTATCTCTCTCCCGAGTTATAATTTACGTGTCTATAATTCTTAATCATAATGTTGCAAGTGTCTCTAAAGAGTAAAAAAAATAATAATATTTAATATCTGTGTAATAAGATATAAAATACAAATAGACATTAAAATCTCTTTATTTATTTTGAAAAGACTTTGATTCCAATTCTGTATTAGCTATTGTAGACAGCCATTAAAAAAAATGATTCAATCGAAAAAAAAAATGACAAAAATTCAACATCTATAAAATCAGGAACAAATATAAAATACACAATAAAAAAGGATATTTTAAATTTTTATAAAAAATTAGACAAGAATGCACCATATTGCTGTAACTGTTTATGACATTTATGGAAGAGATATTTAAAGATCTTGAATGGAAAAATAGAGGAATTGTAGTAAATGGAAGAGCTAGATTGCCAATGATTTCCTAGGCGATAGGCTCAGCACGTGTCCCCGGGGGGGGGGGGGGTACGTGCTGGGTTGTTCAGGGGTAATCGTAAAAATAATCAATAATGGTGGAAAAACAAGTATAATAAACAAAATGCAAAACATTAGTTATGGACAAAGTTTGAAAACAGCTATTTTAAAAACAAGGAGTACAATTTATAGAAATGGGTTTAAAGGGGGTACACAAGTGGAAAAAGGTTGGGAACCACTGACTTAGAGGAACACAAAAAAGTACATATGCTGCTGCAACTATGGTCAGTCAGTTCTAGCTGACCATGCCTTTGGATACCTTGCACAGAATCAGATGGGGAAAAAACTACTATACTGTATCACAGTAAATAAAAACTTAACTCTTTTTAGAATCAATAGCATATTTAAAAAACTAGCCTAATCTTAATCAATATGGTTGTGTTAAACTTCCCAAGATTTAGGAAGCTTTATTTCTTATGCTTCCGGCCCAACAACTAAGGCTAGTCAACAGGACCAATAGAGGGCACCCCTCATAAGAATTTAGTCTTTGTATAGTTGAATTTCATTTCTTCCACATTGTGTGTTATTATATACAATGTTAATCTTGAAGATGTCTCTTGGAGTTGAAATATTGAAATGATTAAACCTTGTTTAATTATTTCTTTTTGCTGTAGTTATTTCATTAAAATTGTATTATGAAGATACTTTTGGTTAGCTGTTGGAGGGATGTCACTTGTGTTCAGGTTGAATAGAGCTGGGACAAGGACAGATCCTTGCAGCAATCCATCCTACAGGATAAATGTTTAGCTTTTTTGTGAATTCAGATGAACCTTTACTTTCCTATTGGAGAGCATTTATTATAATAATGGTAGAGAGTTTTGGCAGTTGATTATTTTGGCTGTTTTTATATAGTGAACCTTTCTTCCATATGGTGATGTTAAATCTATGTAGGCAGTACTTGTTTTGAAACTTTTCGTATCCAGCTTCTATGTTGGTTGTGAGAACTAGGACCCGGTTGCAGCAATTTCTGCCAGGTCTAAACCCAGCCTTTTCACTGGGTAAAATTGCATCTATTTTTGGAGAAATCCTAGAGAGGATAAACATTTGTAAGGAATGTAGAGCAATGCTATAGGGCAGTAGTTATTAGGGTCATCATTTGACTTATTGGGTTTTGGCAAGGCTATATTATCTTTGATTCATGCCAACGTTTTGGAAGTAGTTTATATTTATTATTCAGGAGAAGAAATTAGATAGGAAAAGATTTTGCTTTTAGGCCAAAGTGAATAAGAAAGTTTGGAAGGATGCCATCAACACCAGGAGCTTTACCTGTTTTAGTTTGAGGGATTATGGTTTTTTTTTTTTATTTTTTAAGTGGAATTATATTGATGTTGTTTTCAGTGAATTCAGTAGGACATGAAAAGAAAATTTTTTTTTTTTAAAGACTATGGATCTCTGTGTTCTTTTTGTATCTGTGGGAATTTTGGGTGTAGCTTTTTGTGTTAGGGTTTACTTATCCTTTAGTTCTGTTTGGAGGTGCCTCACGGTCGACAGAGCAGTGACCAAACCAAACCTTGCAACTTGATCTGATAAAGTTGAGGTTTTTCATTTCTTCATGCCATGAACTCTTCTACCATCATCCAATGACCTTAAGAGAGCAGAAAAAGTGTCTATATGGTTTTGTTGGGTTTTGGCAAGGCTATATTATCATATTCTGCTTGAAGAATACTACTTTCAATTGACCAGCATAGTGTGTAGATTTTTCTGAATCATCTTGGGATGTGTTTCTTGCCAGATGCTATGAGAAGCTTAATGAACCTTTGAAAGTTATCAACTGTAGGTGGAATTATATTGATGTTGTTTTCAGTGAATTCAGTAAATTTTGGCCAGTATGCTTTCCTGAGATTCCATCAGGGTATTGTAATGCTGTTTATTCTGGATGTGTGTGGGTGGGGGGGGGGGATGCAGTATTTGATAGGTTGAGGTGAGAGGAGTTCCTTCCATATCAGTGGTAGTAAATTAGAGGGCAGGAGTTGTCTGTCTCCATCTTCCAGATTTGAAGATTCTAGGTTACTTGCTGTCATAGAAGAGGTGGAAACTGCTTGTTAGCATTCCGTCTGTCAGTTGCATGCCTGGGTTGTCATCATTATTGTTTCTGCATAATGTACTATGCGAGTTGAAATTCCCAACAATGATGCCAGAATGGGCTGACTGAGGAATTGCATGGCTTGGCCAGTCAAGTAGAGGAGGCTTATGTACATTGTAGATTGAGAAGTTGTGCAGCCATATACCAATAGAATAGTTACTTTGTAAATGGTTCAGAGATTCTTCTCAGATTTTCTTTAGCATAGATATCCAAGCCATATCTTTCATGTTTATCAGCGAGAAGAATGTACCAGGAATGGTAATATTTCCTTGTGGGTTGTGTTGAGTTTCTTGTAGAGCAACATTATCTATTTTGTGCATGATAAGGATATTATCGAGTACTTCTGATTTTGATCTAGTATGCCCCTCGGATATTCAACTGGAGGATAGCCAGGTAATTCCCAGTGTTCTTATTTGTGTTCATTCATTTTTAAGGTGACTGAAATGATTTGGAGACTGTAGTGGACATTTTGAACATAACCATCTACATAAGCTATGGACGTGAATTGTTGACATTCCAGCTAGTATTGTCTATTCTGATACTGTGTGCACATTTTTTGTAGTGTCCAAGATACCATTGTTGGCATTTTGATTCTGAAGTGAGGTATTAGTCAGAAGTTGCTACTTCCTAGCTAGAGGAGGCTAACATCAATCCCCAAAACAAGCCATTCCTAATGTGGAGCAGATGCCTGTGTATCTACACCTTATCTGGTAGACAATTGCTGCAGTTAATCCTTGGGTACCTCCACAGGTGTATGCTTATTTAATGGTGGCATAGGTCACCATATTACATTGTCATCTTTGGGATCTGTCTCATTTTGGTTTGAGAGGCCTTGCTGAGGGTTGCTCCACCACCCCTGATGGCAGTGCTGCACTTGTTCCAGGACTGCTCATTTGTCAGATTGCCCTGCTTATCTCGCAGCTGCCCTCCATATCTGGAGTGTAGTGATCCACTATCTGCTACCTGTGGACCCATTTAGTTGGTTAGCTCTGCAACTAGGTGAAAGTTTTTCCGTTAGGAAAAGTATTGTTGGCAGATTGGAGAAAGTGGATATTATGAAAGTTTTGGGAAGTTTGTCTTTTCTCAATGTATGTTTGTTTCCTGTCATGACTTTTAGTGGTGATTGTTAAAGGTGCAATTGAAAGGGACATAGGATAGACTACAATTGATTCTTTGTTAATCCTTGCAGATTAATAATTTTATTTGGCTCATTTGTAGTCATCTTGGTAGTATCTCTTATACTGTACTACAATTGGATTCTTTCTTGATACTTGACTGAATAGTAGCATCAAGATTATTTGCTTGCTGAGCTGCAGACTAATAATTAGGTTGAGTCCACTCGCATGGTGTACACTTGATTAAAATCTATCAGATGCACTAATTTAGTGTTAATACATCTTTGTGTTCATGCCAAGAATCAAGGAAAAATTACAGGAATTCACATCTGATTGGGGCAATGTTTTTAAATGTTATTCTTTCTAGGAACCAGAAATAATTCATTCAATAAAATAAAATAAATTATATTTAATACAACTTAAACAAAATGCATATTCACTATTCAAATTAATTAAATTAAAATAAAACTAAACTCCCATAAGACTATGTAGTAATTTTTTATGTAGCCTGAATATCTTACCGCAGGTAATCTCAAATAGAAAGTATAATCACGTTCTTTTATCAGTGAAAGAATACAAATAGAATGTAGCAAGAAAATAACTCTTAATTTGCTGTACTTTACATCTCAAATACTCAGAGTAGACGCCACATAGCCTTTAAAGGAATGCAGAGAACCGACCAGGGCTTCTGACCTAATGTCCAATCCTCACCTTCTCGTGGTGCACCCTCTTGGGTATCTTCCTGGATACTGAATGAATGAGGATGGGCTAGCAGTTAGGGATTTAGCTGACCAAATTGTATTCTTATTGGCTTAAACCAAAATACAAAATGATGGTACAACATGACAAAATTTCATGCCGACTGGGGCGTCGCCCGGTTAAACAAGGTCCCTGTTGTTTTCACCAGGGAACCAGGTTGAACACCGAAAAGTCAACTACTGGAACAAATCTGAAAGTACACCCCAACTCAACATCACCTGAGTTAAAGATCGGTACTATCAACACAAGAAGCCTGAATGGCAAAGAAATGGAGCTAGCTCAAGAATTAGAAAAGTAACAAGATCGACATAATAGGGGTGACTGAAACAAAAAAGACAAAAACTGGTGAGATCTTTCTGAGCAATAAATACAAATTGTTATATTCAGGCAATGACAACCAAGAAAAAGGAGGAGTAGCCATTGTATTCAACACTAAATACAAGGCTAATCTTCTTGAATGGCAGGCAGTCTCAAGTAGAGTGATGTTCGCAAATATCAGAAAGGGGAACTGGACAATGAGACTTATTTGTGCCTATTGTCCCACAGAAGGTTCTACTAAGGTAGAAGTGGAGGAATTTTTTGAGGATTTAGAGAAAGCAGCTGACACAATGAAAAAGGAAAAGTTGGTCTGTGTTGGAGATCTAAATAGCAGAGTAGGAAATGATTGTCAGACATACAAAAATATATTGGGAAAATTTGGAGAAAAGAGCAAAGCTAATAATAATGCAAATACCTGTTGGATTTCTGCTCAGGACAAGGACTGGTTATTACTAACACCATGTTTCAACATAAAAATGTGCACAAATTCATATGGAGAGAAGAGGCAAGAAATAAGAAAAGTCTCATTGACGATGTTTTCTCCATGGCGCAGAACACCAGAGTGTACAGAGGATTTGAAATTGGAAGTGATCACTATTTGGTCTTGAGCAGGATGAAATTGAATTTCATATTGAAAAGAATAACATATAAGAAAGTTTTAAAGAGAATAAAAGTTGAGCAGCTCTCAAATGTGAACTGTAGACTAAAATACACAAAGATTATTGAAGAAAAAATGAAAGAGTTTGAGAACAGGAACCAAACCTTGGAGATTCAGTGGCAAGAGTTGAAAACCCTGATTGATTCATCCAGAGAGGCATGTGGTGAGGTTGTCTGCAAGGATAGAAAAATCATAACTCCATGGTGGACACAGTAAGTTAAAGAAGCAGTGAAGGAAAAGAAGAAAGCATATCAAACGTTCCTGGCAAATAAGTCAGCTTGTGCTCTTAGAGAATACAGCGGCAAATGTAAGAAAGCTAATTAGCTTTCTTACATTTAAAGAAAGCTAGGTAAACGAAAGTCATGGGAGGCCTTTGGCAAGAACATAGAAAATAAATATCAAGAAGGTGGTAAGATATCCTGGAGGTTGTTGAAGAAGATTAGAAATGGAGGAAAGAGTGCTGTAAAAGGAATTAGAGATGATAAAGGTGACATGAAAACGGGAGAAAAAGATATCCTTGAAGTATGGAGTAATTACTTCGAAAAATTGCTAAATGAAACAAGCAGTGATAGCACAGTGGTAAAAAACACTCAACAGGCATATAGTCAGGAATACATATCCATACTTGAAGTAGAAAAAGCCATCAAAGGCTTGAAATGTGGAAAGGCAGCAGGAGTAGATGATATTCGACCATAAATGCTGAAGTATGGTGGTATAAAAGTCTTACAATGGCTGCACTGCATAGTTCAGAAGGCCTGGACAGAGGGACGAATTCCTGATGATTGGAGTAGAGCTCTCAGAGTACCCATATATGAAAAGAGAAATAAAACTGAATGTAAGAATTACAGAGGTATTTTCTTACTGAGTGTTCCTGGCAAGATTTATGCAAGTATACTTGAGAAATGGTTGAGAAGAATTGTGGAAGAAAAGCTTGGTGAAGAACAAGCTGGATTCAGGCCAAATAGAGGCTGTCAGGATCAGATCTTCACTTTACGACAAATAGTTGAGAAATCATGGGAATATAACAAAGATCTGTATTTAAGTTTTGTCCATCTGGAAAAGGCATATGACAAGGTGCCAAGAGAGTAGCTATTCAATACGCTACAGTTATATGGTGTCAATGGGGCATTACATCAAGCAATACTTAGTCTTTATTTGAGCTGTAAGTCGGCAGTTAGAATTGAAGGAAGTACAGGAAGATGGTTTAATGTTAAATCTTGTGTGAGACAAGGATGTACATTATCCCCTCTGTTATTCATTATTTATATGGATCACATTATGAAGGAAAGTGGTATTACACATGATATCAAAATTGGAGATGTCAGCTCTTTGCTTTATGCAGATGATGTTATACTTATCAATAAATCCGCTGCAAGTTGCAAGATTCCCTGGCTAAATTGAATAACTGTTATAATAGATATGGTATGAAGGTCAGCAATAAAAAGGCAAAGACAATGAAAATAGGCAGAATCGTCGAAAATGTCAACTATGTTGTGAACGGAGAACTTGTGGAACAAGTAAAACATTTCACCTACTTAGGCACAATTTTTAGTTAAGATGGTAAATTAAATATGGAAATAGACAACAGAATCAACAAAGCTGGTATGGTAGGAAGTCAATTGAATAAATTCATATGGAATAAGAGAGAAATTAGTCGGAACACTAAATTAGCTGTATACAAGACAGTGTTCAAACCAGTTTTAACTTGTGGATCTGAGAGCTGGGTCAGAAGTAAAACACTTGACCAAAAGCTAGAGACCGCAGATATGAGATTCCTGAGAAAGATTAGAGGCATGACCAGTGGCAATATCATATTAAAAACAAGGATATTAGGAAAGAACTGGACATTGTTAGCAGGCTAATCTCAGGTGGTATGGTCACTTAAACAGAATGGGTAAGGAAAGATTAGCAAAACAAGTGTTCTCTGCTAGGTTGGCAGGAAAACGACCCAGAGGAAGACCAAGATATAGGTGGATTGATAAGGTACAAAGTGCCTTAGACGATAGAAATATAAGATCTGATAATGTTGGAGTCTTGACAAGTAACAGACAGATTTGGAGAGAAATTGTAGATAGGAAGTTAGTAATGATGTAAATTTTTCATTTAGTACTATCATATCCTGTACACCCATTGAGGGTACATGGCAATAATTTGATGATGATGATGATGTCACTCATGTCCTTTTGCTTTTAGCATTTTTTCAAATGTTGCAATACATTCTCTATTAGAGGGCAAAAGCGCTACACGTGGTGATTTTGGGTGCTGAAATATAAGTTATTTTTTAAAGTATTTTGCAATAAGTAGATAAGTAATCAGGAGGTTGTTGAGGAGATTAAAAAATAACAGTATGGTTGGAAAGGTAGTCAGTCTGTAGCTGAGGTGTGATAGTGACAAGTTGAGATATTGAACAGGGATCATGAATAGCATGTTTTAGAGCTTTGTGAGGAAAAGGGAGTGGAGTTTGTATCTAAATGTGTGGGATGCATTTGAAGGAATGATGGGTTGCATTTAAATGCATTTTTTATCAGTCAGACTGTTCTTGCTAGGAGGAGCTAGAAGTAGAGGAAGTAAGAGGTGAAGCAAAAGATGAGGAGAGAGCAACTGGTGAGACTGAAATGGTTGTAAATGAGAATAGTAGTAGTGTGAGAGATAGTGATGAGGAAACGAATGCAACATGGACAGGAAAGTGACAGAGCCTGGGTAGACAAGGAGAGTGGTTGTTGAAAGTAGTGAATGTGTGTATGAGGATGTTCATCATGGGAATGGGATGGCCTGGGATGTAAGAGGTGTAGTTGAGTCTGAGGAAATAAATAGGATAAGTGGTCATAAAAGCAATTGAGAATGGTTAGATATGGGGAAATCACAACCAAGGCATGGGCAGCACTGATGAGACCTAAAAGTGAATTACTATGTTTATTTACAAATGTCAGGAGCATCAGAAATAAAGGAGATGGAATGGTTTTGTTGATTGAGTTTATTTGCCCCAAAAATTGTTGGAATAAGTGAAACATGGTTGGATAAATACGATATCCTGGTGGGAATAGAAATGGAAGCGTATGATGCTTTTTGTGAAGATAGAAAGGACAAGAAGGTGAGTGGTGTTTGATAGCAGGCAAATTATGTCTGCACAAAGTGATGTGAGAGGGAAATAGTGGCAATAGTTTTGAGTGAGGTGGAGGTTGACAAAGTTTTTAATTGGATGCTGCTATAGGCCAGAGGATGTGCAGAGTAGTGATGGAGAAATGTATAAACAACTTGGGTAGCAAACAAAGGTAGGGTTATCATTATTGATAACATTAATTATGGTAATATTGATTGGAACACAGAGACAACGTTTGGGTATAAGGATAATTAATATCTCTTGAGTTCTTCAGAGAGAGATTATCTTAAGCAGCATGCAAGGGAGGACAGAAAAGGATCAAGAATCTTGATCTACTCATTTCATTGGAGGATGTGATTGTGAGTGGGGTATCACATTTCCCTCAGATGGTGAGAGTGACCATGAGGTGATCACCTGAGTGGTGGCTCTATGTGAAGAAAGGACATATGTAGAACTATAAGGCTTGTGATTATGAAAAGCTTAGGAGATGACTTGGAGCTATAGCATGGAATGGGGAGTTAAGTGAGATCAATACTGCATGATAATTGATGAAATGATATTTTAACAAGATCAAAGTGCAAATTCATTCTGAAGGCCAAAAGGCTGAATAAGGTGGGTGCCAAATGGATGAATGAAGGGATTAAGTATGAAATTTTGAAGGCAGCACAAGATGAATGATGGTAACTGTCAATTGCACGAGGAATATCAAGGGCATGCCAGGAAAGTCTCATTTGGTAAGGCCAGCAAAAGTACAGTATGAGCAGAAATCAGGCCAAGAAAAACCCTAGAATTTTTAGATATGTGGCAAGTAGAAGGAAGAATGATTATGGTAAAATGATAATGAATGAAGATAGTGGAATAGTGACTGCTGCAGAGGACATAGAGCATTCAGTGAACATTTTATAAGGGTGTTGCATGCTCGTTAGGGTGAAATCACAATCAGATCGAGTGTAGAGGAGATAGAGGATGGATTAATTGTCAATGAGCAGGAGGTATATAAGGAAATAAATAATCTTGATGTTAATATGGAAATAAGATTTGATGACATATCACCACATGTCTTTAGGGAATATTCCAGGGACTTGGCAGTAGCATTGGCATGCCTGCTTAATAAGAGTCTTACACCAACACAGGTTCAATGAGTGTGGAAAGAAGGTAAAATTATTCCACTGCATAAAAGTGGTGGTGATATCTGGAGTTGTGGTTAAGGTATTGGTGAGATTAATGAAAACTAGGATATAGAAATGGGTTGATATTGTCAGCATGGGGTTTGTTAAAGTGAGATCATGTTTTACCAGTTTATGTACTAACAAGGTGATGAATGTTTTGGATATGGGAGATATGTGTATACAGTGGTATACTTAGATTTTGTAAAAGCTTTTGACTGTTAGACTGCCAAATGACAAGCTGTTAAATAAACTGAAACAGATGGGATTGGATGACAGACTAGGTCATTTGGATTGGTGACTAGCTGTCAGGAAAGTTACTAGTGGTGTGCCACAGAGATCTGTATTAAAGCTATTGTTGTTCATCTTGTATATTAATGAAATTTGGTAAATTTCAAAATGCAAAGTATACACTTGGTAGAGAAACTTTGAGGGAGATAGAAGAAATGGGAGATCTGGGAGTGGTGGTGAACAAAGACCTGAATTCTAGGGCCATATTGCACAAGTTGTGAAGTAGTCATATCAGATATATATTGGCCTTGATCAGTTATCATATGGATTATTGTGTACAGATTTGGTCACCTGGTTTTCATGGTGATGAGAATATGTTGGAAAGATTCACCAAGGTGGTAACTGAGCTTTGGAATGTATAATATAAGACAAACAAATGTAATTTGCAAAGCCTTGTGAATAGGAGGAGGGGGGATATGATTGAGACATATTAGTTAGTCAGAGGTTGTCACCAGGTTAAAATAAAAATTTTTCATAGAATAGGAGAGGAGATAGAACAGGAGGCCATCCCTAGAAAATGTATGAGTAAGGTGAGAGCAAAGGAGTGATCAGTAGGTCCTTTGCATGGAGAGTGGTTGTTGAGTGGAATGCATTGCCTGAGTATGTTGTGAATTCAGACACATTGAGTTTGAGACACAGTTTGGTGTGTGATAGCATACACCTCCTGCAGTGAGTCTGATTCCATAGAGATACCTGTATAATAATAATTAATCCATCAGCCATAACGTTCACCTTGCTTAAAAATTCATTTTCGGTGATCACTGTTACTATTCCAGTCATGGTAGTATATGACTTCCAAACAAATTCTCTACTCTACTTACTGGATAACACTTGTCCATCTGTCAATCTCCCAAGAATCTCGTTCGTGTGCTTGTGTAGTTGTTCAGTTACACACCAGCTGAGATGTTAATAATGCCTGTGACACTATCATTAGTGAAATGAAAATGTCTTTATGACAAACAGCTGTATATTTCACAAATTCTGTGAACTAAGTGTATAACAAACACCAGGTCTCTGGTAGTACAGTTGGACCATTTCATGTAAACACACTTTGCAATTTCTAAACATATACATCAATCTCTAATTGGTCACATAGCAAGTGCTGATTATGTGTAGTTATGAAGCCAAAATTACGAATTCTGATGTAGAAAAACAATTGTAAAAATATTCATAAGTGTAAATTATTATTTTTACTGCATGTTATTTAGGACAAGGCCCCAACATATCCTTGGTGACATCATAGGTGTAGGCAGTTCTATAGTCCAGCTATAGTCCATGTGCTTGCCATTACTATCTCTTATTAGTATTAGCAGAAAATTGCTGAATTTCTCTTTTATAGTTTAATAGAAAGTAAAGAAATAGTAGATTTTTTTTTTTTTTAGCCACTGGAATTTCAGTTTCATAGCAAAATGCAACAATCCATGATAAAAATCAGTAGAAAACACTGATAATTTGACATGGTTTGACATTCAAAGAAATGTCAAATGATAAATAAGAGTACAAGTAAAAACTAAATATGTTAGTGTACTTATGAATCTTTTCATAAATACATAAATCATTTTCATGAATTCTAATACAGAATTAAATAATTACTTTCATCACTTTGTTATGAAGATATTGATAACTTTTTTCCCCTTATTGTCCTTTATAAATATTGTCCATCTTCTTTTTTCACAATGAGCTCAGTCGGTGTAGACGAAACCCTCTGCTCAGAAAGTTATGGGTTCAATTCCCATCTATGATGTCTCTTTCGACTAAAGGTGAGTTAGCCGGTCTCATACTGAGGTAGAGGGTTTTTTGTCCCTCAGAACAGGCAAACCAGATCTATAGTTATAAAATACACACACACACTTAATCACTCATCAGGAGGGCTCAACATCCCCCCGAAGAGGTGGGGGAGAAATGGGGGAAACTCCATACGAATATTATTATTCTTTACAATAATTGTTCATCAGTATTTTTGAACATGTCAGAATTTAATAAATAATTTTATCAGAATACAGTATTTTGCAAGTATCAAAAATATTTTCATTCAGCATACATCTCCATAGCATGCATTATACCTGAAATCAGCTGGCATTTTATTTCCACCAGCAACTTTAGACATACATGTCTTAATTTGTCTTTTGTGAAGTCTTGAAACAGTTTTCGCACATGCTAGATGCTTTTCTTTTCTCACAAAATATTCCAAAATATTATTACGGGTTACTCATCATCCCTTGATGAGTCCATAGACTCATCAAAGGATGCCCTAAACGTCATGCCAGGTACTATCCAACATTTACACAATATCTATCATACTTAGTTTTGAACGCATTCACAGTTATGCCACCTACAACAGACTCTGGCAACCTATTCCACTCGTTCACCACTCTCGAAGCAAAAAATATAGTTATAACACCACTACACTCTTATTTTCCAAGGATGGTCCCTAGTTTTCCCACCACCAGACTTGTTCTGAAAAATTTCCTCTGTATTAATCTTGTAAAACCCTTCAGTAATCTCAATCATACACCCCTTTTTCCGGCTGACAACCAATTTCTGACTCACAAATATTCAACCTGCTACCATCTTGGTGACTTGCCTCTGGATCCTCTTCACCTCTTCCTCATCCCCAAGAAACGCAGGTGACCAGATCTGTGTGCAGTAGTCAAGATGGGATCTTATCACGTCTCAATTAAGAGAAATAACCTGCTTGTCTCTGCTCATCAAAGTATTCTTCAGTAACCAATTAATCTGATCAGCTGCTTTAGCCACCTTTGCTATGTGCCCTCTAAACTTTAACTCTCTATTTCACTAGCATTTCCAAATCTCTGACTGCATCAATTTTCTGGAGTAAATTATACAGTTCCATCAATGTGTCATAGCTAGTAATCTTTTCACTCTAAAATGCTTAACCTTACACTTTGCCACATTAAACTGACATCCATTCTCCTTTATCCAGACTGCCAGTCTCCAAATCATCCTGCAAAATTTTAACATCATCTGTATTAATTATTGCACTAACCAATCTTGCATTATTGGCAAACAACTGATCAGTTCCACTCGCATCATTTCCTATATTATTAATGTACAAGGGTGATCTGAAAAGTTCTCGGCTTTGATCATAGATGGCAACACCAGTATGGTTGTTGGCAATATTTTTTTTTTTTCTGAGTTGGTACATCTGTCATAAGCATCCATGTGAAATTGCAAGTCACTGTATCAGGTAGTTTGTTTTATACAGCTGTCTGAAGCAAAAGTGTTGCCTGTATGATTTGAAATGGATAAAATTAAGTATCGTGGAGTTATAAAATTCTTTGTAAAAGAAGGTTTAATGTCAAACGAAATTCATTTGAAGTTCATAAATGTTTATGGCACTCTTCTCCTTCGTTTTCGACAATTAGAAATGTGCTGCCAAGTTTAAACATGGCCGTACCAGCCTTGAAGATGATCCATGTGAAGGATGTCCAAAAAGTGTAACAACACCAGAGGTCATTGATCAAGTGCACAATATGGTATTGGATAACCGGCGAGTCAAAGTGAGTGAAATTGCTGAGACTATAGGCATTTCATAAGAACCTGTAGGATATATTTTGCATGAAGAATTGCAAATGAAAATGATTTGCGCAAGATGGGTGCCATTCTTGCTCACAGCAGATCAAAAACGTGCTCGCATGAAAATCTCTGAACGGTGCTTGGAGCGTTTTAAGAAGAATAAAACTGATTTTTGCGTTGATTTATTACTGTGGATGAGACTTGGATTAACCATTACACACCAGAATCCAAACAGCAGTCAAAACAGTGGAGAGAAGTCGGTTGTTCAGCGCCAAAGAAGACAAAGTCGGTAACATCAGCAGAAAGGTCATGGCATCAGCGTTTTGGGATGCTAATGGCATTTTATTTATTAATTATCTTGAAAAGGGTAAAATAATAACCGGGAGAAATTATTCCGATCTTTTAACCAGACCAGACGAAAAATTTGTGAGAAAAGACCTGGTTTGTAGAAGAAAAAAATCATCTTTCATCAGGACAATGCACCTGCCCAGAAAGGTGTTTTGGCAATGGGAAAATTAAAGGATCTGCACTATGAATTGTTGGAACATCCACCCTATTCCCCAGATTTGGTTCCCTCTGACTTCTGTCTCTTCCCAAAACTAAAACTCTTCCTCGCTGGTCAGCGTTTTTCTTCTAATCAAGAGGTGATTGCAGCTATAGAGAGGTATTTTGCAGATCTTACAATTATCCCATCCCACTACAGGGATGGGATAATTGTGCTGGAGCATCGCTGGAATAAATGTATTAGTTTTAAGGGAGATTATGTTGAAAAATAAAAATAATTTCGAAATTATAAATTTGTTTATTCATTGTTAGGCCGAGAACTTTCAGACCACCCTCAGTAGTGGCCCAAGAAGTGGCCCTGTGTCACACCGTTAGTCACAGATTTTCTTCTGGATTCGACTCCTGAATAAACTACTCTCTGATATCTCTCCATCAACCACCGTCTTATCCACTTCACCAACTTTATATCCATCCCCATGTTCTATAGTTTATTGATTAGAATTCCATGTGGTATCCTGTCAAAGGCTTTTGCAAAGTCCAACTCAGCTGTCACTGTATTATAAAATGTGAGCAAGTTACTGACACATGACCTACCCTTCACTAAACTATGTTCCCCGCCCAATACATTGTCCCATTTCCATCTTCCATTCCTGTACTTTGCACTTAACTAACTTCTCCAGTACCTTGACAGTGACTCCTGATATGCTGATTGGTCAATAATTTGCTACATCAGTCTTGGAGCCTCCTTTATGCAATGGAACTATTTTTCCCTTTTTCCACTCCTTTTGGACTAACCCAGAGCAAAGACTTAATTATATAATATGGTCTTTGGCACTGATAGTTCCCTACCACCTTCATATAAAACTTGAGTTGTGTTCACATTGAGGTTCTCTAATATGCCATGCACCTCCATTTCATTTACCTCACTTCTCATGTGTCTTTTCCCCTCTCATTACTGCGATATCTCCACCTGGATGATATACTCTTGCAAAGCATCGCTTAGTAATTCTACTATTTCAGCTGATTCAGTTATGACGTATTCAGTTCAAATAAAACTACTTATGGAAGGTTCACCTTTTTCCACAGTCTTGCATGAAATCATCCATATGCTAATTTTAATTACCATCATATGTAACACTTTCTGAATCTGTTAAAATGTTAGTTTCAAAACCTTTATTTTCAATTTTTCTTTCACCCCTTAAAATACTTTTCACACTTATAAAAATTATAATCCTGCTTGGATTTATAATATCCAAATCATGTCTCCATCCATATCATCAGTTTGAAATTTCCCTAAGAGCAGCATTTAGGGTTTTTTAATGCCTGTAGATTTCTATTGGACTAGAATATGTTGTAATGTGAGAATTATTTGCATTGACCTGTTTTCTTTTCGCCACTTCAGTCTTTCAGCAGTGGTGCATGGCTTGTATTCCAGTGGTGGTGCTGTAGTAAGGCAACATTATTAAAAAATAATAATTAAATCTGTATAAATAGCTTACTTTATTAAAAAAAAAAAAAAAAAAAAAAAAACATTCTTTTTTTTATACATCATTCAGTCCTTTGTTTCCGAGATGTAAATGTTACATAAATTTGGAAGAGGTGTGTGTGTGATTTACCATATTTAATAATTTTTAACTTGACCTCGTGCTCTTGGTTTGAAAAAGGTGCACACAAAATGTCTTTAACACTGTGTCAAGTTGTTGAGAAGGATTAACAGTTTAAAAAAAAAAATCATTATTGATACCACTCATTGCAGGAGGGCACTCTATAGGAAACCACAAATAATAACTAAGTACACTGCACTTGTTTGCTGCAGATAATCTATGTTGTAGAACTTGGCTACATGCTGTTTAGAGCTGCATGCTTTTAATTCCCATGCAAATTTCAAAAAATGAAAAAAAAAAAATCCATGTTGATGCCTTGTAGCAGACTCCACAAGGGATTTACATTATCTCTTCATATATGACTAGCCAGCATGTGCTGCAATGGCAATGCTCACATTATCTGATTTAAATTCACACTGTAAATGTCTTGCTATTTGTAACAGTTCAATTCAAAAAAACAAAACAACAACAACAAAAAAAAATATTTCTTCATGAATTTTCCAAGTGTGTAGCACACCAGGAATATGTCCCCCCCCCCAGTTTTCAGTAAGCAGATAGGCTCACTCTAGAACAAGGTTTCCCAAATTGTGTTCCATGGAAAGTTAATAAGTGTTCCGTGATGTCAGTGACCAAGCCGTGTATTTTTTAAACATGGAAGTAATTCAGGAAAGGGAATACCGCTGTTTATGATCGTTCATAAAAATTGCTTGCAAGCCAATTAAACAATGGACAGCGTATTCTCTGTTCTCAAAACTGAACGAAATAATATCTGTGTTGCAAATATTAGTGACCAATCAGCAAGGAAGTGTAAAGAAAATTTTCCACTGAAATTGAAGATCAAGGTAGTCTCTGTATCCGGTTCTCAAATCTAGTAATACTGAATACTTTCTTCACAAGTTCGTATTGTAGGGTGAAAGTTTTGAAACCGTAGTGCCATGATTTTTTAAAAGTAATAGGCCTGCAGGTTTAAATTTTAATATGAAGAAGCGACAAGGGACTTTGTTTAATTTTGGTGTTAAGAAATCTTGTATTGAAGGTGTTTGTGATGCAACAGATAGTGATTCATCCACCTCCAGCCTACAAAAGCGATCTCCAGGATGTACAAAAGGAGGGGAAAACTACACAGCACACAGGAGAAAAAGTCTGTATTCACTCCTAAGTATTTATAATAATATAAATTTTTGGTGATCAGAATGGGATATGTCAATGAAAATCAGCACAAATTAATTTAATGATGTTGGCCTGAGGAAACTACAATATGCTACAAGATTTCATTAGTCCACTGATTGATAACTGATTTAAATGTAATTTTATATTTGTTAACATGTCACACTGTATATAGAAATGTACTAATACTCTTTATGATTATGCCATAATTGATTATTAATACATTACAAAATAACCAAGGTGTTCCGTGAAAATTTCAGGATTTGTGAAGTGTTCCATCAGGAAAAATCTGGGAAACTGCTCTAGGCCATGAAAATTCATCTATCACCTGAATACATTCACAAATATCCATTCCAATGGATTCAAACCTTCAACTTGTTTGTTGGGCAGCAGATACACTATCCATTCAATCAATCAGTGTTCACACATGGCACTGATCTGCTATAGGTCTTGTGATCTTTTATGCATGAGTCAGATATTTAAAAATAAAATAAAATAAAAAATAGGCTCTCCTGTGACACTGATTTGGGAATTATTCTGTATGTTTGCCTTGCACCCAGTTTTCTTGAATTGAGACTTCCCAGTACTAAATAGCACAAGGTGATACAATTAATTATTCAGATTACTTTTCGAATTTATTTCCTTATTTCTTTCATGATGAAATTATGAGAATGGTTTCTTGCTCTAGAAATTTTACATTTACAACATAACACCGTTTGATAATTCTAAAGAATGACACAGGATTCATATAGTCTTCCTTTTTTTGAAATGCATTCTGAACTAAACACTTCACCTTTCTAATAGTAGCAAAAGCCAGATTGTTTTGTTAGTTTGTTAATTCAGGATTATTATTATTATTTTCAACTTGTGCTCAGTACAAGTTTGGAAAAGGAAGCAGGTTCTGTTATAATTAGATATATCTCTAACTGCATTTGTCTTTATCCTTCTGATCAAATGTTTTGCTTCTGATAACATTGACCACTGATGATCATGCGTTTGGAGAATGCACATCTTCACTTCCTTACTGTCAAGAAGGTGGTAAGGGCTAGATATTTAACTCATAGTGGTGCGTGATTGGAATGGATTGCCATTTTGATGGTGTGTGTATGTGCAAGTAGCGTGAATGAATTCAAGAACAGGTATGACAGCTGGTGCAAATAGTATGGTCTCCCCCTTGATCAATTCCTGGAGGTGTCTCATAATAATAATAAAAAGTCAGAGGTTATTCCATTTGGCATCTTGTGATGCCAGAGGGACACTAGATTGAGAATAGCTGGGTATAGGTTTCTATGAAGTGAACGAGCCTAGTCCAGGTTGTGGTCTAAGAAGGGAACTGATATCCATGTTGTATTTTGAAGGGGAGAAGGAAGAGGTCAAGGATGTTGGCAAGATGGTGAAGGTTGTCTGGTATTCTGGTAGGAAGATGGACAAATACAGTCATTATTGTAGTCACTTTCATAATCTGTCTGAGCACTATACACTCAAGCAGATTTTCAGACTCATCGAGTGGCACCCTGGTTTTTTACAGAGTATTAATGCTTGCCGTCTCATATAAATTATATACTTATTAGTTTTAATTAGTTTAATTTATTGTATTGGTGTGGCTTTTTTTTCCCATCCCAATAGTAACCCTACCAGGAGGTAATTTATTTCCTACATGTCATTTCCTCCATTGCATACAATGCATATATTGCATGTAGCTTCCAAGTACTGATTGATATTTATATTTTTGTATTAATATTCATATTTACATTTATATTTTTACATCTATATGTACGTATTCTTCACACAATATCAGTAATTTATGTTACATTACAACAACTGGAAGTTGGTCTTATTGCAAAATTTAATGATTTTGAGTAATACTTTTGGATAAGTCTGTTTTGACACTGGCTACTCGTCTCCAAAAGTGATGATGTGAAGTAAGTAATCAACAGTCTGAAAGGGCAGACAACAAATGCATGATGGCAATTCCAAGATATGGAATCTGTGTAGGTGGTGTCTTAATTTTCTGTGTCCTGTTACTAGCATGGTTAAACCTGCAAAGATGGCTTGTTTTTTCAGCCAGAGTCTGCTTCTGATATTGGTAAGAATTCTTTTGTTGTTGATCCATTTTTAGATGTTTCCCATTCTTCTTTCCACATGTTTAGGCTTATTTCTGCTTCAAGTGTTTTTATAGCAGATTTTGAGTACGTTTGGTAACTTGTTTCTAACCATTCATTTATAGCTGCTTCTTTAGCCAGCTGATCCACTCTCTCATTCCCTGCTACCCAAGTTTACATCTTGTCTGTTCTTTTAATGCTGTGTGTGTGTGTGTGTGTGTGTGTGTGTGTGTGTGTGTGTGTGTGTGTGTGTGTGTAGTGGGTGATCGGGATTAAAATATCTCTGTTTAATGCCTTGCGGAGAACCACCCAGTGATCCAAATGCTGAAAACTTTGCAGGAATACATTATGCAGAAGCAATATCTGAGAAAACAAAGTAGTTCCAAAATTCACCACCAGGGGAGCTGTATGCTATACCAAATGTAGATGTAGTAATTTTTCTGTGTGTGAAAAGGAGAAAAGTGAAACAAGCATAAATAATACTTATTTATTCACTTCCGTTATGCATTCATGGGCAGTACTATTCAGTTTGCTGCCCTTTCTGATATGCCACAAACTGTCTCTGTTGTATAGTGTGTTCAAAGTAAACCGCAACTGGTTGGGACTGATGTTGCACACATGCTGCTTTATGCCGTCTTTCAGTGCTAGCAAGTTATCAAGATGATCCTGATAAACCCTGTCTTTGAGAAATCCCCAGATCCAGAAGTCACAGGGGGTCAGATCAGGTGAAAAAGGTGGCCATGCAGTGGATGAGCACAGCTGATCATTCTGGCTTCCATGAAATGTTCTTAAAGAACCTCCTGTACGGATCAACCAATCTGTAAAGGGGCCTCCACCCTACTTGAAAATGAGTGAATCCATGAATAGGTGCTGCTGTAGCTGTGGCACAACAAAATTGTTTGTCACATTGCAGTAACTGAGCAGGTCATAGAACTCAAATGTCTAATGTCCTCAAAGAAGAATTCCAGTGATAAATGAAGTTGTAAACCTCCACCAGACAGGAACTTTGGGTGAATGCGAAGGAATTTGTTGAATTGCATGCAGGTTTTGCATAGCCTTTTCCTTACCCAGCAGTTATTGGTATTCACAGCTCTGTTCAGGTGAAAGTGAGCCTCATCTCCCAGCAATATCATTCCCTGAACAGGAGCACAACTCCTGTTCAGGGTTATATTGAATGGGTAGAAATGCATAATCTTTCATAGAATTGTCCATTGAATTTTCAAATTTTTCGTTGCATAAGGCGCATCCATGTATCTTGATATGGCATGTGCACTGCAGGAGCTAACACTGTTATTCATAGCCTTCTTGACAATGACAGTAGCAACTTCATTCACTTGTTTTGAACTGAGTGGTTTGTGATCTCTGCCTGATCTAACTTCCAGTGATTTCATTTCTTCAGAATGACTAATCATTAATGTAGAGCACATGTAGGTAATGGACCTCATTAATATTTGTTCAGGTGACAAAATTCCTGGAGTGCAGCAACAGCATTGCAATTATTTAGGTAGTACTGCTTCATGAGCAAAGCATGTTGGGGCAAGGTTAGTGCCATCACTGTGGGTGGTATTAACAACCAGAATGAAGAGAAAAAAAACCATTTTCAAGTTCCATGCATTTGGTGTTTACATTGCACCTGGTGGCGAATTTTGGAATTAGTTTCTCTCTCTCTCATATCATTGCTGGATGACAGTGTATTCCTGCAAAGTTTCACAGGATTTGTATCATTAAATGGTGTTCCACACAACCTTAAACATGGTTGCTTTAATTTTGATCAGGCTATATGAAATTAAAGTAAAAAAAAAAATCGTAGTGCAAGATATATGCGGGAATTTTAGGAAACTAAAGTTTTTCAGGAAAAAAAACTGACCTTTATAATTAAATCCTCAGTATTCGTTATAATTTATAATTGCTCACATTATTTATAAAATGAATGCATTTAAATTTTAATTATCAAAGTTATTAACGTGATCGGCCGTCCACCTTCACCATACAATATATTTGAATCTTTTAGCAACAGTGCTTCTATAATTAAATTAATTATTTCTGGCAAAATCATGTCCCAGGCTCTCAAAATCCAGTTGCATAGCAGTTCTAATGATGATCTCTTAATCTACCCTCGTGCAATTCAAGATCTAGTAGAAGTTTGTGCTCTCACTCCTACATTCCCTCTACTTGTTGCTTCCGTCTCTATGCGTATGATTGGTGCAGTATTAACAAAAGATCACGTGACTCAATGACAAAGGCAAGCTGGCGATTGTTGGCTGATTCTCTTCAACCGAATTCCAAAATGCTGCCATAATTATCAACATTCACTATGTATTTTTTAAAGTTTGAAACTTTTTTCATGTGTGAACTATATGCAAAACATTTAATTTATTTTTTCGTAAAGTAAAATCATGGATGCGAGATATACGCAAGAGCGAGTTATATTCAAGTAAATACGGTATATATATTATTACATGTGTTCTGCACAGCATGACCATAGATGTCCTTGTGCCATTAAAAAAAAGAGGAGAAAAAAGTCCTTTGGTATTTTTGGCAAAAAAGATATAAGAATACTGAATAACCTGGACACTGAAATGTTTTCTGGTCCAGATGGCATCTCTCCACATGTACTTAAATGTTGTGTGCTAACACCTGCCTTCTATTATTTCTTCAGTCTTCTATACTCAGCTGGCACCTATCCCAGCACATAGAAGCAAGCATATATTCAACCCATTCCAAAAGAAAAGGAGATAGGATTCTACTGACCAATTGCCGTCATCTTAATCCTCTCTAAAATAATGGAGAAAGTTATCAATGGTCAACTTCTTCACAACCTAGCTCATCAGTTATTCAGTAACCACCAGCATGGATTCCACCAATGCAGCTCCATAACTGATCTCTTAGCTTACATTGCTCATCTCTGGACATGTGCCATGGAAAATTTCAGAGAAATGTGCACTGTCACCCTTGACATTTCCAAGGCTGGCTCTCGTTCATGTTTTGCACCAAGACCTACTTTGCAAACTGCTTTCTTTCTCTCTATCTACCACTTTTAGTAATTGGATAGCCAGATTTCTCTGATTGTTCACTGCACATGGTGGCTGGTACAGTCTCTTTGAGCTTTGCTGTTAATGCAGGAGTACCTTCAGACTCATTTCTGTCATCTATCCTTTTTCTCCTATACATAAATGACCTATGCTCAATCACTATCAATCGTATCCACAGCTTTGCCAATAGCAGCACACTCCATTCAGCCAACTTTTTCAATGATGGTATGGAGTTTGCTGTTTAGCAATCTTTATAACATCCTTTAGTGGGGTAGAGATAACAAGGTCACCTTCAGTGCCACCAAAACGGAATTTTGCCTTTTCTCTCACAAAAGGTATGAGAGCTAAAATCCTCATATTATGAGGATTTCAGCTTATCCTAATACACACATCACCAGACATGATGAGTTCTCTCTCCTTGAAATGACATTTACCTCCATCCTCTCCACACATCACATCAATAGCTTCCTTGGCTGCTAAAAAAAAAAAAGTTTCATCCTTTTTTGCTCAAGAAGCTATTTTACACCCTTTCCCCAAATCTGCCCATCTTTGGAATACTGTTTACACATAAAGTGATAACCTTAAAAGTCCCAAAAAATTCTTGATGCTATCCAGAGAAGTGCAACTCGACTCGTATATAATCCTTTCCTCACTGACTAACCTCGCCCTCTATCTCACAGATGTAATCTTTCAGCTTTATATCTTTTCTGCGGGTACTTTTACAGTTATTATTCCAGTGAATTGGCAAACATTATTCTTCCATTTACTGTTATGCCTATTAAAATAAGAACAGCAGCTGCCCAACATCCCTTTTTCATAGGACTGCAAACACGTACCACCTGTTTCTTCTCTTCCTTGTGCATTCCATCTGCCTCTGTCCTCTGAACAGCCTTTCTCATAATGTTTCCCAGGAACTTTGATCTCCTGCTCTTTAAGAAAAATGTCAAACTTTAAAATAATATACTGCTTTTAATTTTGTTTTTATATAGCAGATTTACTAATTTTAATTGATTCATTTTTATGTGTGTGTGTGTGTGTATATATATATATATATATATATATATATATAGCAATTTGTAGTATTAACTCGCTACTGGAATATGTTCATATTTATATATACTGACTTTAACCGAGACTAGAATAACAATTATATTTATTCAAAACTCAACATGTTTCATCAGATTGTCCAACTTCTTCAGGTGTGGGAATATAGAAAGCAAGTAAACACTATAAGAAACATCGTATCATTATAAAACGACTATTATAAAATCAGTTAGCTTTGAACTGTAGCTACAGTCCGTGTTGAAGTTCTATTGTTAAGTAGCTGCATGCATCTGATTTCACGCGTGTGCCAATATCGAATAGCAGAGCTGAAAGAGTCCTGTAGATTATAGCTGAGGTCATTATTTATGTGATGAGAGTCCATAACAATTTCCTTGGACTCGACTGTGTGGCGCTCCACCTCGTCACGGCATATATATGAAGGTTTGAGGTTGTTATCCAGTTTATCTCATGTTGACGGCCTTCATCATTTGTGTTTACTGAAAACAGTACATGGTTTGACAGGGCACTTGCTCTAGTTCTTTTGTAGGCAATGTCTCTCTGGTGTTCTTCTAGACGTAGGAGGATGGATTTTTCAGTTAGGCCATAGTATTGCTTCCCGCAGTCACGCGTAATTTTGTACACTCCTGGGAATTGTAGATGGTTGTGAGCTTGTTTGTATTTGCTTAAAATCGATCTTAGTTTAGGAAGAGTAGAGAAACGGGTTTTTATGTTGAACTTTCTTAAAATTCTTCTTAGTTTCGTGGAGAGCGAGCTGATATATGGTAAGGAGATATAACCTTTTGGATTGTCTTGTGTTTCTGAGTTGTTTTGATGGTGGTGGTATAGATGCTTATTAATAGTTTTCGACGAGTAGCCATTACTTGTGAAGGTTCTTTGTAGATGTTGTAGTTCATTATTTAGATCTTCATCATCTGACAGTATAGATCTAGCATGATGTGCTAGGGTTGAGATGATACCCACTTTCTGTGCAGGATAGTGATGTGAGGATGCATGCAGGTATCTATTTGTGTGTGTAGATTTTCTAAAGATTGATATTTTAATAGAATCAGATGACTTAGTAAGTCTTATGTCCAGGAAGAGAATTCTATTAAAATATCAATATCATCTCAACCCTAGCACATCATGCTAGATCTATACTGTCAGATGATGAAGATCTAAAAAATGAAGTACAACATCTACAAAGAACTTTCACAAGTAATGGCTACTCGTCGAAAACTATTAATAAGCATCTATACCACCACCATCAAAACAACTCAGAAACACAAGACAATCCAAAAGGTTATATCTCCTTACCATATATCAGCTCGCTCTCCATGAAACTAAGAAGAATTTTAAGAAAGTTCAACATAAAAACCTGTTTCTCTACTCTTCCTAAACTAAGATCGATTTTAAGCAAATACAAACAAGCTCACAACCATCTACAATTCCCAGGAGTGTACAAAATCACGTGTGACTGCGGGAAGCAATACTATGGCCAAACTGAAAAATCCATTCTCATACGTCTAGAAGAACACCAGAGAGACATTGCCTACAAAAGAACTAGTGCAAGTGCCCTGTCAAGCCAT
This sequence comes from Typopeltis vanoorti, assembly GCF_054136105.1. Taxonomy (NCBI): domain Eukaryota; kingdom Metazoa; phylum Arthropoda; class Arachnida; order Uropygi; family Thelyphonidae; genus Typopeltis; species Typopeltis vanoorti. Next base: position 32,119,276 of record NC_143557.1, on the reverse strand, counting down.
GTACTGTTTTCAGTAAACACAAATGAAGGCCATCAACATGAGATAAACTGGACAACACCCTCAAACCTTCATATATGCTGTGACAAGGTGGAGCGACGCATAGTCGAGTCTAAGATAATTGTTATGGACCCTCATCACATAAATAATAACCTCAGCTATAATCTACCGGACTCTTTCAGTTCTGCTATCCGATATTGGCACACGCGTGAAATCAGTCGCATGCAGCTACTTAACAATAGAACTTCAACACAGACTGTAGCTACAGTTCAAAGCTAACCGATTTTATAATAGTCGTTTTATAGTGATACGATGTTTCTTATAGTGTTTACTTGCTTTCTATGTTCCCACGCCTGAAGAAGTCGAACAATCTGATGAAACATGTTGTGTTTTGAATAAATTTAATTGTTATTCTAGTCTCGGTTATAGTCAGTATATATAAATATGAATATACATACACACATGCACTAGGGGGGCTCTGGGCTGGTAAGCTGGTAAGACAAAAAACATGACATAAAAACGTTTCAAATTTTGGCTTATCTTTTTATATATATAGAATGGATATTGATCATTTTTACCTTTTGACAGAGTACATTATAGCCATAGATGATAATACACCACAAAAGCAAAGAAAGCAAACAAACACCAGAGACTGCAGTTGACGTTGTCAGTCTGATAGATGGTATTCCTATTTATATTGGATTTCATTCCTCCCTCTTGCACTTAACAAAAAATAAAATTAATAACAAAAGTAGTTTTCTTTATTCACAATATTATATATGTAATTTTTTTTTTTACTGATGTATTAATGCATGTCATCTCTTTTTCTAGGTCTGGATAGGAAAATTACAAAAATATTTGGGAAGACTACTTTTGCTGTATTATTGAGAGCTGAATACGTCACTTATAGATGGATCACTTATAATTTATTGCAGAATGTTTGTAGTGTAGGCCTTATTGAGTTGACTGAAATTATACTTATGAGTTGGCGAAAGAAGTGTGACATGCCCAAACTTCTTGGTATTTCGGTGAGTTTACATGGCATGAATGTAAGTATAAGAAAACGTCGAATGGGTCGCTTATTTATTTTATTAGCTGTGTGTTTGGTGTTTACAGTAGTCATTTTAATGAAAACAGCTGTACAAAGATATCACGAAGTTCGTAAATATTTTCGTCTCCAGGAGTATGCTCTTGAAGTTCAGGACATTTCAGATTCTCTCAGAACACTAGAAGAAAATGCAATATCATTAGAAGATGAAGTTAATCAGTTAAAAAAATTAGCTCATGATACATTGCAGCATCTCAATACTACTTCATTAAAATCATCTTGAGCATTTTTATTACTGAATCTGTGTAAAATGAAGTACAGTTTTGAGGCAGTAAAATGTAAATATTTATATTTTTTTAAATGTAACTTTTTTGCATTGATCAGATATATGTTTAGTGAAAAGTGGGTACTTTTTGAATTCATTTTAATACTTTCTTAGTCAGTGGTGACCGAAATGTGGTGAAATGCCATGAAAGTAATGAATTATATGGGTGTGTATATATTATATATATTTATTTATTTAACACTGATTTCTGATTTACTATTTCTATATCATATATAAAATAAAAGGTTTCTAATAAAATCTGATTTTTGTTGCAAATTTATATTTCTTAGGTACACTTCCCCCCCCCTCTATCAATCTGTTTATCCATCTATAAAGATATTCTAGCTTTTGCTAGATGAATTTTTAAGGTTTAAGATTAAAAAAAAACAAAAAAACTTATGTTTGCTTGATTTTACATTGATCTTAATCACAAAACAAGAATGCTATTAAAAATACATTTTTTTGTGACTGTCACCAGCCATTTCTGTCCTAGTTATTACTATGATGGAATCTGATTAAAAGATATTTCATTATAGTTTTGATATCTCAATTTGATATCGAGAGTTTAACGAAGTCGTACCAGCCGGGTGTGAACATAAAGGACGTCAGCGAATCTATTCGACTGCAAAAACAGAGGGTGAAAGAGATGATAATCGTGGTAGGAACGAATGATTTGAAAGAGGACAAAATGGAAATGATAGAGGATGTGAGGGAGTTGTTTGAGGTAGCAAAAGAGAAGAGTGAGAGAGTTAGGATGGTGAGTATCTTACCGCGGTATGACAGCAAAGTGTTTAGAAGGAGGGCCATAATTGCCAATGACTATGCGTGGGTTATGCATGGAGAGTGGTGTGGAATTTGTGGATGTGTGGAATGAGTTCGATGGGCGAAAGGACTTATATAAGATGGATGGGTTGCATTTGAATGGAGTTGGTGTACGGAGACTTGAAAGAGTGTTGATGAATGATGTGGAAGTGGATGTACAGACTCAGGGAAACTAGATTTATTAAGAGGGGGGGGAGTAGATATGCAGACTTTAGGGGGTCATTTAAGTGTATGAATGAGTATATTATGCCCGAGCGAGTACGACGGACAACAAATCAGAATGGGATAGTTAGTATAAGGCATCAAAGTAGGGATGGGACAAATGGGCTTCTGCGATTCATGTACACTAATGCCAGGAGTATTAGGAACAAGAAGGAAGAGTTTTTGGCCATGGTTGGCACTTCCAGGCCACAGGTTGTCGGTATTAGTGAAACATGGCTGACAGAAGATGATAAAGCTAGTGGGATTGAATGCGACGGGTATATCATGTTCAGGAGTGACAGGGTGAATAAAAAGGGGGGAGGAGTGTTATTGATGATAGCTGATGAGCTTCAGCCAAGGAGTATAGAAGTTAAACTGCATGATGGGGAAAAAAGCACATTTGAGGCTGTTTGGTGTGAGATAGAATCTAGCAGAACAAAATATACAATTGGGTGCTGCTATTGACCGGGTGATGGAGTGGATGGTGGGGATAGTATGCATAAGCAAATAGAAGAAATGAGTGGAAGGAGGGTAATTATTATGGGTGATTTCAATTATGGTAACATTGACTGGAAAGAGGAGAGGGCACATGGAAGGAAGGAATTGGATTTTATGCGGTTATTAAGGGACAACTATATACGGCAACATGTATTGGAAAATACCAGGGGGCAGAGAGTGCTGGACCTAGTAATTGCAACCGAGAATGTGGCTGTAACGAACATGACCATGTTGCCACCAATTGGTGAGAGTGACCATAAGGTCATGACTTGGGAGGTGGCTAAAGGAGTAGAATTTACAATTAAGACAGGGTACATGTGGAATTACCGGGCTGGTAAGTATGACAAGCTTAGGCGTGTGCTCGGCTCAATGCCATGGCATGTAAAACTGCAAGGGCTGGATGTTGATAGTGCATGGGAGGTGGTTAAGAACTGTTTGCAGGAGGCAATGGTTGACTGTATACCAAGAGTCCGAATAATAAATCAAGTAGGGGTTAAATGGATGAATAACACTATTAAGCTTGAGCTGCAAAAAAAGAAACAATTGTGGAAGGAATTTAAGGAGAAGGGTGACCATCAGGTGCAGGAACAGTATAAAGCTCAGGCCAGGATGGTAATAAGGGTGGTAAGAAAAGCAAAAGCAGATTACGAAAGGAAATTGGCTACGCAGGCTAAAGAGAATCCCAAACAGTTTTTTCAATATGTTGCAAGTAAAAGGAAAAATGCTCATGGTAGAATGATCTTAAAAAATGCTGAGGGTAGGGAGGTAACCGAATCAGTCGATATTGTGGAATTACTGAGCGAGCACTTTGCAAGAGTATATCATCCAGGTGGTGACTTTGCAGGAATGGAAGAACCAACAGATTTTACTGGAATTGTGATGAATGAAGTAGAGGTAACTAGTCTATTACAGAACCTCAGTGTCAATACATCTGTGGGATTGGATGGTATACCAGCTCGTGTCGTAAGTGAAGCGGCCAAAGAATTGTCAGTGCCCTTGACCATTGTGTTTAATTTGAGCCTCAGGACTGGGTCAGTCCCAAGGGGGTGGAAAGAGGGGAAAATAGTTCCACTGCACAAAGGTGGTTCCAAGGCTGCTGTTGAAAATTACCGGCCAATCAGCATAACAGGAATCGTTATCAAGGTCTTAGAGAAAATAGTCAAGAGGAAAATACAAGATTGGATAGAAGAAAATTGGATACTGTATTGGGGACAGCATGGTTTTGTGAAGGGTAGGTCATGCCTCAGTAACTTGCTCACGTATTATAACACAGTGACGGCTGAACTGGATAAGGGTAATGGGTTTACAGTGATTCTACTGGACCTTGCTAAGGCCTTTGACAGGATACCACATGGAATTCTAATCAGTAAATTGCAGCATATGGGAATGGACATAGGGTTGGTGAGATGGATAGGAGGGTGGTTGACGGAGAGATATCAGAGAGTGGTTTACTCAGGAGTAGAGTCCACAAGACGGCCTGTGACTACTGGTGTGCCACAAGGATCTGTTCTTGGACCACTGCTGTTTAATTTGTTCATAAATGATATAGGAAAGGATCTGAGAGGAACAGTTCATTTGTTTGCGGATGATGCGAAGTTGGGTAGAGCAATAGTGAATGCAGATGACGTCAAAATTTTGCAGGATGATTTGGATAGATCTGGGCTAAGGAGAATGGATGTCAATTTAATGTGGCAAAATGTAAGGTTATGCATTTTGGGGTGAAAAGATTGGCGGCAGTTTACTGCATTGGTGGAACCGTGCTCCAGGAAATTGATGAGGCACGAGATTTAGGAGTGTTGGTGGATAAGGAATTGAAATTTAGGGGATACATTGCAAAAGTGGCCAAATCAGCTCATCAAATCACTTGGTTGCTGAAGAATACGTTGACAAGCAGGTTATTGTTCCTCTGTATCGAGCCTTGATAAGACCCCATCTAGACTGCTGTGCTCAGATTTGGTCACCTAGGTTTCTTCTTGATGGGGAGGAGGTGGAGAGGATCCAGAGGCGAGTGACCAAGATGATAGCAGGTCTGTGGAATGAACCGTATGAGAACAGGTTGAGGATTTGTGGGTTGCAAAAATTGGTTGATAGCGGAGGAGGGGAGATATGATTGAGACATTCAAATTACTGAAGGGTTTCTATAAAATTAACTCAGAAGATATTTTTGAGAACAGGGCTGGTTGTGGGAGGACTAGGAGACATCCATGGGAACTGGGCAAAAGTGTGGTTAGTAAAGGTGTTAGAGCTGGGTTCTTTACTTTTAGAGTAGTGAATGAGTGGAATGCGCTCCCTGAGTCTGTGGTGGATGCTGTGACAGTGAATGAGTTTAAGGCGAGGTATGATAGATACTGTATGAATGTCAAATAGTTGTGATGAATATGATTTGGGGCCTCCCTCGATGAGTCTGATGACTCCCTGGAGTTGCCCGTAATAATAATAATAATCTTTTATGTTCTTTCTTTATATCTAATTAAGAGAAAAGTGTTTGATTTCCATGTCAGTATCATTTTCCATTATTCCCATTCATGTGTCGTCTCCTATCTAGGAGATTGACTACCATGACGTGGCTCATGGTTAACTATGGGCGTAACATGTGGTGAGGACACTATCTCTTCCACATATTGTCGTAAGTATTCATGACTGTAATCCGTTTGTGTTCATGGGGCCAGTGTGCCTATTCTGAGGGACAAAAAACCCTCTACCTCTGTATGAGACTGTCTAACTCACCTTTAGTCGAAAGAGACCAGATAAAGGATCCTCACGTCATCGACGTGAATTGAACCCATGCCTTTCTGACCAGAGGGCTTCGCCTATACCAACTGAGTTACGGAGGCTCCATTTTTCCATTATAGATTCACATTAAATTTTGTTTGGAGACTGAAAATGGCTTGGAGTTAATCTCTGGACTGATGATGGAAGCATAATTTATATTGATAAAAGTTTCTTTGCTTCAAGTCTTGGATTACAGAGTATGTCAGATTGGAATACTGCAGTTGACCAAAAATTACAATATAGAGGCTAAGGTTTACACTTATAAACATTAGTTAATTGTTTGGGCTTGTGAAATATAATTTGCACACTTCATTCGACAAAATAATCAGTATTAATTCAATTTGCATAGCTATATACTTCAATTGCAACAAGGAAAAGTTCTTTTTGGTGGTAAGTGGATTAAAGCTCATATTAATATTATATTTAATCCCTTCTTGGGATATTTATAAAGAAAGTTTTATTGGCTGCCCCATATTTATATTTAGTCTGCTCAGTGGTCTGCTGTGACATTATACCTCTTTGTCGTTGACAAACCTTGTAGTACTCAGATGACTCAAGATTCAAGATCTGTGTTCGGTGCCTTAACCACTCTACTGGTCAAGATGTCTATAGACGTCAAGGTTATCGTGGATGCGAAGTGCATATTCAAATTGTAATACCATTGATATTACGTTGAAATATATGATGGATACAAAGCGTATGAGGATGCGTATTTGATCCATAATGGCCGGTAAGCACTGATCTAGCCATTCTCAAGTGGGATGATGGTAATTTTATATATTTTTAATGCTACTGAATCACAGTTGTGCCTCATTCCCTGAAAGAAACACCATTCCTCATTTTTGATAACTCGCTGCTTACCGAACAGTTTTCTCTTATTAGACTGACTTACCCGTTGCCTATCCTAACATAAACACATCAGGTACATAGCCTCTTTGGCTTCCAAGAAAAGCTTGATATTATTTTTCGATCAAAATGTTACTTCTCTTTTGCTTGAACTCCTATCACTATAAATCACAAATCTACCCAATCTCAGACCACTGTTGTCGCATTCTAGTTGGCACACAGTCTTCCTCAGAATGTTAGATTGTAATATATTATAAAACAGTTAACAAGCAAGGGAGATTAGAATTTAATATCAACTTCTGTATATTTTGCTTCTTATTTTCTTAAGGAGCACAACTATGAGTTGTTTCAACTTTGCATCATCTTCAGAGGTGTGAAGAGTGCGCGACTGAGGGAAGTGCAAAAGATGAAAAGTGAAGCCAGTGGCAGTTTCAACTTAAATTGTTGCATCGAATTTTTTAGTCATTACTTATTGGTGGGAATCTTGGTAATTTTAATCTGGTGAAGCTTCCTATTCTCCAAAATCATGTAGCGGTGAGTAGGGTAGTTTTGTTTGGACGCATGGATAGTGATTTCAGTTTTATCGATATTTGGATTTTATTCTTTTTATTGCTTTGGTATTTGGGAATGTTAGTTCCAAAAATATTCTTGTAGCCACATCCTTAGCAGTCTGATTGTCAAGTCTGTATAAGTAACATTACAGTCGTGTTGACAAGGAAATTTGTATACAATAATAATAAAGAATATTGTGGTATTACAATATTCTTTGTGAGAATGAATTTTGATGGGTTTCAGAAAGGTAGTGAGTTTGATTAGTGGTGAAAACTAATTTGTGGTCTGTATGTTTAAAAATACCATCATATCCTGTACACACCTTGATGGTACATAGCAGGAATTTGATGATGATGATGATGTTTAAAAATATACTTGAATGCTTTATGTATTTTGAATATAAAGGTAACTTTGCTATTTTGTTTATGTGTTTGAAAATTTTCTTTAGTTTGCAAGAATGGTTAATCGAATATTGACTGTTAGGTTTGCATAATTTATTAATTGCATAAGGATATTCAAGATTTTTGAAAATCTGTGTTAATCTTTTAATTTCTGTATTAAGATATGTTTGTAGTTGAGAATTTGAGTGTTTATAAAGTGTGAAAGAATAACCTTTTTTTTTACTTTTTTTTTTTTTTAATGGAGTATGGATGGTAGGAGTTAAAGTGCAGATAGTTCCAATTATGTGTAGAATTGTGGAATATTTTTGTAGCTATATGGTCATTGGATATAATTCACATTAGATTTTTAAAAAATTATGGATTTTTCACATTCTGAAGTCTGTTACTAAAGTCATTAAGTGAGGTTTGTAGGGAAGTTATACATGTTGGATCTCAAATGCATAAAACATCATCCACATGTCAGTCATAAAAGGTAATGTCAGGGGGAAAGGAAGGATTTAGTAAACTAGATTCCAGATGCATCAAAATAGTACAGCCAATTATCCACTAATTTTTTGGCTCATCAGGAGTCTGAACGTTTGAATATAAATATCATTTTTAACTTGAAAAAGTGCCAAGATTAAGTTTGTGGGCCAGAATATCAGTAGGGATTAATTTTGTGCATGAACTTGAAGAATGGTCTTCTAGAAGCAAGTTGTGAACACTGTCTAATGCACAGGAGATGTCAGCATTTGTGTTTAGTGCTGTTGCACCTAGTGAAGTTAGAACATCATTTTGGAATAGTTTGATTTATTTTGCAGAAAAAAAAAAAGTCATTGGTCTATTCAATCATAAATTTAGATGTGGTTAATAATAGTTTAAGTAATTTTGATAGAAGTGATGTGGTATGGTATCCTTATGCAATTATTGGATGTATCGTATAACCTTCTTTATGAATTTTGATTTGTCCAAAGATATATGGAGTGTGAGTGGTTCAGGGTATTGTTCTTTCAATATTGTTTTATCTATTTTATTGTGATTTTTTAATTCTTATAATATATTGTTGATTGGGGTGCTTAAGGATCAAAGCTATATAACTGAGAGGAGACCTCCACATAGCCTTAAAAGGAATGGAGGAACTGATCTGGGCTTCTGATCTAATGTCCAGTCCTCGCCTTCTCGTGGTACACCCTGTTAGGTATCTACCTGGATACTGAACGAATGAGGATGGGCTGGCAATTTGGGATTTAGTCGACCAAATTGTATTCTTATTGGCTTAAAGCAAAATATAAATACAGTCATCCCTCTACTTACGTCCGGGTTCTGTTCCATCCGGCAGGACATAAGTCGATACATTAAATCAACAGAGTTATAGGGCTAGGGACTTAACCATAATAAGTATACTGTCATTTTAATTTTTAAACCTTATTAAAAAACTGTACTGTGTGTTACCGCCACTATAAAACAGGAGAATAATCACCCAAATCTTCCCTCACAATCACATCTTCATTACCTTCTCTGTGTGAATGAACGATCAGGCTGTAGCTCTTCTGGTGTAACCTTTGTTTTATTGATGAAAATGTCCAATGTTCTTTGCTTATTCCTCTTCATTTCATCATAAATTTGTTCATAGCAAGCAAACACATCATGTACTTTCTTTTCTATTATTAAGTAGCATTCAACATTGGGGTGCATGTCTTCAGCCATTTTGAGAACATCGCCAACTGCAAAGAATATTTCTGCCAGATCCTTCACTGTAAATTGTTTAATTACCTCTCCTGTTTCTCTTTCCCCCTCTTCCTTTTCTATGTTCCTCCAGTTCGACTAATTCTTCGTTGGTCAACTCTTCAGGTGAACTTTCTATGAGTTGAATTGTGTCGTCATCATTCACTTTGAGATTCAGATTGTTTGCTAGGCCCACTATTACAAACTTCCAAAATCATGCACAAAGCTTTTTAATGTCTTTTTTCCATATGTCATTGAGAGGTCACTTCGTCCCAAGCCACAGCAATATTTTTAATAGCATGATAAATATTGAATGTTTTTCAGAATTGCATGAGAGTCTGGCTATTTCCTTCAGTAGCAGAAATGGCTTGCGAAAAAGTTATCCTTAGATAATAAGCCTTAAACACTGCAAGAATTCCCTGATCCATCGGTTGGATCAATGAAGTAGTGTTTGGTGGGAGAAACATGAACTTGGAGATCACTGCTATAAGACGGATGACCAGGAGCATTATCTAGAATTAATAAAATTTAAAATTCTACATTTTCTTTCACACTATAGCTTTTTATTTCACTCGCATAACAGTTGATTAAGGCATCCTCAAATAATTTTTGAGTCCTCCATGACTTCTTATTGCTCCGATAATGAACTGGGAGTATGCTTCCTAATGTTTTTGAAGATTCGTGGATTCTCACTGTGCCATATCACAAATGGTTTCTTTAAAATATTAAAGGATAATGAACTGGGAGTATGCTTCCTAATGTTTTTGAAGATTCGTGGATTCTCACTGTGCCATATCACAAATGGTTTCAGTTTATATCCAGCCACATTACCCGTAACAGAATTGTAATGCCGACATTAAGAGCTTTGAAACTAGGTATATATTTTAGCTTTTTTTGAGGATGAATGTCTGCTCGGGCATTTTTTCGGAAACAAGGACGTCTCATCCATATTAAATAACCACGAAGACACTAAGTCTCTTTAATATGATGAAGGAGAAAGCAAAACCCAATTATGACAACAAACTCCTAGGCAACCTCCTCAGCACTTGCAGATTCCCATACATTTTCGCATTATACAGCGCAAAACTCTGCTTGAATCTCATGAACCAACTGGAAGAAGAGCTGAATTTGTTGTCATAATTGGGTTTTGCTTTCTCCTTCATCATATTAAAGAGACTTAGTGTCTTCGTGGTTATGGTCACAGTGCTAAGGGGTATGCGCTTTTGGTTCAGGTCCTCTATCCATGAAAGTAGCGTTTCCATATCACCGATAGGACCTTGTCATTGCTTCATCACTATTGTTGATTTAATGAGAGCAGATCCTTTCACAGCCTCTACTATTTTATCCTTATTTTTCAAAATGGTCATCACTGTAGAATGAGACCATCCGAAGTCATGTGCAATCACATTGACGGGCTTACCAGTTTCATGTTGCTTCATAACTTGCAACTTCATTTCAATATCAATTGCTCACCTCTTTTTCTGTGATTCTTCACTAGGTTTTTTGATTGTGTGTGTGTAGGGGCCATGTTACACAAAACATCGCAAAATATTAAAGGATAAATACACAAATAACCTATTTCTCAAACACAAAACCAACAGAGGAACTGTTGGTATTTTAATAAGACATGTGCCGACTGCCAAGGGAGGTTGCCACTGTGCATGCTTTACCTTACGCTCACTTGCATCTTGTTCGAAAATATAGCCAAAAATGTTATTTATTCCCTTATGGGATCACGGACGTATCTTCGAAAGGACATAACTCGAACGGATGTAAGTCGAGGGATGACTGTATTATCGATCTGTTTCATGAGATTCAGAGTGTGGTCATTCGATATTTTTTGATATGTATTTTGGTCATTCAGAATTATTACCAAAGCTGATAATTGATAATTAACTTTATGATGTTCATCATGTCACCTTGATCAGCTTTGGTAATCACGATGCCCAGATTCATTTTTAAGAAATCTCTTTAAGAAAATAAGCATTTCTAATGTTTATTTGCATGTTGATTTGCATTTAGAGGAACCACATGAAAAAATTTCAGAAATGTAGTGTAACGTCTTCTCTCCAAATGGAGAGAATATGTGAAGAGGTATGTGGAAAGACTGTTCCACATACCTCTCCTTTGGAACAGTCTTTCCCATATCATTTTACTCCACCATATATGATCTCCAACTCTTAAAAAAAATTTTTTTCATCTCTCAGATCACTTACCCACATACAACAGTCTCATCATAGGTGTTGCATTGTGATACTACAGCTGCTCACTCAACGGATGTCTCCATGGAGCCAGAAGATTTATTGCTGGAAATCCTACATTGACACACTAGCCATTATTCACACAATACCTATCATACCTCTTCTTAAACTCATTCACAGATGAAGCACTCACAGCCACCTCTGATAATGCATTCCACCCACTTGCCACCCTCCAAGCAAAAAATCTAACTGTGTTAACCACACTCTTACACAGTTTTCAGGGGTGAACCTTCATTTTCTTTCTCTCTCCTGCACCATACTGAAAAAAGGTCATCAGTGTCAATCCTATAAAACCCTTTTAATAACATATATGTTTCTGGCCTATCAACTAGTTTTTGGTGTCTACAGACCTTCAATCTATTCTCATATGAAGCATTCCATATACCTGACACAATCTATGTCGCTCGCCTCTGATTCTCTCCAACACTTCATTACTAAGGAATCCAGATTTGTGCACAAACAATAACTTCCCTGCCTGTTTGTGTTCTTCAAACATCCATGTAATTTTATGTGCTGTTTTGACCACCTTTGCAGTATGCTTTCTAAACTTTAATTCTCCATCTACAATCACCCCCAAGTCCCTTGCCTTATCTTCTTGCAGTTGAATTCCATCAATATAATAAATACCATGTGATCTCATCCTCCCAAAGTGCATCACCTTACTGTCATCAATACAATTCTGTATGCAGATGATCAGATTCCATTGCAAGACAGTGAAGATAACCCTGACAAATCCAGTGTATGAATTAAAGAAAATAAGCAAACAGTACAATTCAAAATTTTCACAAAAGAAAACAGTCATTATCAACAGAAATCCATGGAATCAAGAAATTTATTGTGGTCGGTCCCGCTCTCACCTACATAGCACATCATACCTTGACTTAAAATACTCACTGTCCCTGCACTCGCCACACTCGGGCAATTCCAATCTCCCACCTTATACAGCCTCCAGGGATGTCCGCATTCTCCCTCTTCCTCCAGATATTCTATGAAAAATTTCATCCACATATGTCTGATAATTAAATTACATCTCAATCAAGTCTCGCATCTTCCTTCTATTCAATAGGCATTGTAATTTGCATTCTGGCAAACAAATCTGTGCACGGTAATACACATGCAGCCTGATCAGTCTTGTATAATTGAATCGAAACATCCTTCTACACGTCAGTGTTCTCTGCATCATTCCCATGATCCCTCCTCGCACTGTGTTGTCCTCACAATTTTAGCAAAATGTTCACAAATTTCAATTCCCCTATCAACCATCACCCACCAGATCTTAGATCTTTCATCTCTTTCACCTCCTCAAAAACATCCCCACCAATATTATACTCTGCATCCAACTTTGCTTCCAAAATTTTAAAACCTTATTTACAACATTAAATGGACATCTCCACACACTTGCCCAATTCAAACAGTGTTTAGGTCCTCTTGTAAAGCTTACATCCGCTGTACTTCCTCATAACTTTCTCTAACTATGCATCTCTGAAAAACTATATATCACCATTTAATCCCTTTCCAGTGTCATTTATATGCAAATTAAACAACAATGATCCCAAAACAGATCCCTGGGCATGTCACTAGTGACTTTCCTCTTCTGGGCTATCACTTCCCATATACACAGCCTGTTGATACCTATCAGACAGCCAATCTCCAATCCAACTCACTAATCCAGCCACATCTGTTAAAATTTAACTACTTGTTTGTCATGTGGCAATCTGTTGAAAGCTGTTATAAAATCTAAATATATTATTGTATATGCATCCCCCCCTTGTCCAATGTATTCGTCACCTTGTTATAATAAGTAAGCAGATTGCTAAAACACGATCTTCCTTTAGCAAACCCATGCTGTTCATTAAAGATAAATTCTACTGTTGTCAACCCAGTTCTGATCTTTTGTCCTGACTAGCTTCTCCAATACCTTGACCACAACTCCAGACAAGCAGACTGGCCTATAATTTGAAACCTTAGTCTTATCACTCCCTTTTATGAAGCAGAACAATTTTGCGATCTTTCTGCTCCTTTGGAATCGGGGCTAATCTAACACTCCTGTTAAAAATATAAGCTAAAGCTGTTAAGTCCCTGGAATATTCCCTGAAGATATGCACTAATACACCATCAAGTCTCATGGCCTTATTGATTTCGAATTTACTTTGTGCATCATGTTACAATTACAAGGATGGAATACTTCAATGAACTGCTCATTAAACATTTCTACTTTATCCTCAGTGTTTATCATTTTCCAATTATCCCTGACCAGCATTATCTTCCCATAATTATTCTTCCTTCTACTGGCCACAGCCAGCCTGGTTGGCTGAGTGGTTAGCGTATTCGCTCTCCAGCTAAGAGACTGTGGGTTGTAATCTTGCCTAGGCATGAATGTTTGCGATTGTCTTCTGCCTTCATACATTAATTCATACAAGTGAGTAAACACTCTCCCAAGATGAACTAGGTCACAATGGGGGGGTAGTAGACTCAATCCTCCTGCAGTGGGAGAGGCCTTCACTCTGTACTGGTTAGAAAATAGGCTGAACATCATCATCTACTGGCCACATTATCGGAAAAAAACTTCCTGGGATTTCTTTGTGCCATTTGCTAAATTCCACTCGTACCACACTTTTGCTACCCTTACTAAGTGAGTTGTCTTCCTTGCTTGCTATTTGAATATGTAACTGATTATTTCCACTCACTTTGTGCAGTCTCCACAATCCCTCTTTCTTCCAGATTGCATGCTTCACCTCTTCAGTCATCCATTTTACACCTACCTTAGTTAATCTCCTGGCCTTTGAAATACATTCTGTCATTGCCCCTGTCAGATACTTCCTGAGTAGAGACCAAGCAGCATTGATTTCCTTCCCATGCAATTCCTTTTTCCTTGATATCACTGCAAGCTGGCTGCTGAGTTTGCCGTAATCACCTGGCTTATAGTTCCAACAACAGTTGCATCTTCAACAGTATCTAATGATGAGATAATGAAATCCAAGAGCCTCAATCAACATGTTGCTTCTGTTACATACTGCTTAAAGTGGTTGTCCCTTAGAAACTGAAATTCTATTCGGTTCCTGGTGCTATTTTCATTCCAGTGTGTATTACCATAAATGAAAATGCCCATAATGAATACCCTTTGCCTATTAGCCAGACCAATCTGTCGAAACATTTCTCACTGCCTTCCACTACCAGGTCTATAGCAAAACCCTACTAAACATTTTATCCTGTCCACCTCCACTTCACATCATACTGCTTCAAAACCATCATCAGTATTTACTCCTTGACTCTCCCCATTAGATGGACACAACTTCTCTGCCATCATCAATAACTCCTCCATACACCCAATGGACAAAACATTAGAGATACCTACTTAGTAGCATGTTGGTCCTCTAGTGTGAATAACAGCCTATATTCTCCAAAGCATTGACTCCACCAGATTCTAGGGACTAATTCCTGCCATACCTGTAGCAGCATTGTCCACAACTGCACCTTAGATGTTGGTCACCATGGATCTGATGTCTAGCATCCCAGAGAGATTTGATTGGGTTTAAATCCAGATTGGTCCTAAACTCAGATGAGTTCTTTTAACCATGCCTGGGTGGTTGCTGCCTAGTGGGGTGGCACATTGTCCTGCTGAAACAGACCATCGGCTGCAGGATGCACCAAGGCTATGAAAGTTAATGATCAGCCAGATCATTTAAGACCTCTCTAGACACTAAGGGACCTAATGTGTCACATGAGAAGGCTCTCCCCAACCCATCACAGTCACCACCTCCTTATACAAAGCCAATCTAGAATGACCGAGCCATAGTCTCATGCTGTCAATGCCACACCCTCCATTACAACTGATAATGGGATTCATCAGACACATGACTTGTCCACCCTGGAGATATCCAGTTTCATTGGTCCCAATAACAGACGAGGTGCAATGCCTGATGAGCTGTCAACAGTGGTACATGATTAGGGCATTATCTCCTGTAGTCCATGATTAGTAGGGTATGGCATACCATTCGTTTGCTGACTGCTTGGACCTCTGATGTTGAAACTAGATGTGATTTTTGCTGCCATTGCCCTGCAGTTTGTCTACATGAGCCAGGTTGACCCTGGTCATCAATGCCATGTGGTTGGCCATCACTGGGCACTGGTATGTCCGTTGATGGTATACTCATGGTAGACCCTTGATGCGGTTGCCCTCGAGAACCCTGGGTTTATTACCAGTTGGGCGATAGAATGGCACATCTGTCTTGCACTGATAATGCAATCAAAGTTGCTAAGATTGCAAGAAAGAGTAAAGGAATCTCATCATTGGCCTATATAAATAAGAGGCAAGGGTGCCCCTAGTAAGTAGAGGAAGAGGGGAGAAAACGGAATGCGGAAAAGGATAAGAAAGTAAGAAATAGAAAAGTGGAGAAAGCGATAGTGATGGAGAGTGGGGAAGGACTTCAGCTCACGATCCATTCCACAGGTCTGCTGGGTGACTATTACTTAGGAAACCAGCATCTAGGTGATCAACCCATTCTAGGTTGACTGCCTAGAGTTGGCACCATCCCTCCCAAGTTTTGCATCCAAGTTAACCCCTGTGGAAGATTATGAACCAGAACTAGGGTCAGCTATGTTATATCTGCCATGTTCGAGGTGCACAGGATGGATAGGAGGTTAGGACTAGCTGTCCTTGAACTTCTCACCCAGAGTTCCTTTTTCTGTTAGCACAAGATGTGTAGAACCATAGAAGGTTGTAAAGGATGATCTGAGAAATATCTGTTCCAGCTGGGAGGATTGGTGGTGGTTGCATATTTTTTCCTCACCTTCCAGATGTGAAACTTGATCTCGATGATAAAAATAAGTAACCTCTGCCTATTGTTTGGTGGTGGAAATTTCAGATGATCCTGTGTTAGAAGTGGGATGCATTGCACATCACTCGGCTTCCAGATGTTACAGGAGAATGGGCACATGGAGAAGACGTACTTCACATGATCCACACAGACAGAAATCAAAAGAGCTTCCTGATTGTGAACACATTAAATTAAGGGGATAAAAATCCCTTATTATTTTACAGCCAGTATGCGAAATTCCAAGAGTTTCATGCCCACGAACTATCGGCGAATCCAAGAGTAAGTGACCACCTGGTAGTACCACGCCAAGGCAACTCGAAGCAAAGGTGGAGCAAGCTCCCTCACTATTTTTGATATTTTCTCATAATGTAAAAACACACAGCTCCTAGGAGATGTAATACAGCTTTACATTATGAGGCGAGATCACTACCCAGACCGGTTTCAACCTTTTTTGAGGTCTCATCAGTGAGTAGCTAGACCTGGATGATATCCAAGTTTAAGTGAAAAGAACTTACATGCCTTCACTATATGAATGCCAGAAAGGTGTGCCCATACATATATTATAACTAAGATGAAAAGCCAAACAGCTATTTTTTTTTTTTCTTTCAGGCGAAGTTAACTTCGCCAGAAAAAAATAGCCGTTTGGCTTTTCGTCGTTGTGAACACGTTAAAATTCACTGGAAGGTTATGCAATGTATTCTCCATGCCAGTAGGTATGATGTTGAAGATGGTGTAATACTACTTTTTGCTGCCCCGGATGTTGTTGATGTCTGTGCCTGAAGAGCAGCATTTTAACATCGGGCAAAGCATTTTTGTAGTACTCGGGGGACCATTTATGCTTTGGATCCTTGGTGGTCTGTAATTCCAGAGGGGGGAAACTTGAAACCCAAGTAATACCGAATAAGGTAGCTGCTGAGATGGTCGGATTGCAATATCCTGTTCAGATTGAAAGCGGTATTACTCTGGTATCATTTTGAGGACTGGAAGGCTGATTCTCCCCCTCCCCTACTTTGCTTCCCTGGAAGTTGAAGGATCTTGATGTCAACTTCCTGACATAAGTTGCCCCTGAAGAACTTTAAGGGTTTCTTGTAGGGCTGGTTTTCTTGATGTTCCGAGATGTCTGTAATATTGACCACGTATTGCTAAGCTGGGCACACGATAGCCTTGATTACTGTTGCCTTAGAGGAAAGTGACAGTGCGCTGCTTTTCCAGTCCCCGAGACTCTCGACGGTCTTGGTGATGAGATGTTTTTCGTAGAGTACAGCACCGTTAAATGGTATCCCTAGGATGCTAATATGGTCTTTAGGAACCAGACCTAGGAGGATGTTAACCGTGTCCCAAGCTCCATTCGTCTTGTGTTTTGTTGGGATTTCATTCTAGTTTCGACACTTTAAATTGATCTAAGATGTTGAAAAGATTTCTGATGGAGTCGTTTTCCCTAAGAGTGCCCACCACGCCATCCGTATAAGCTGTTATTTTGGCTTCCTCCATGTTGAGCAGAAGTAGTATTCCTCTAATGATGCAAGAGTTGTTGATTGCCTGTAGGAAAGGATCAAGGAACAGAACAAAAAGAGGGGGGGGGGTTTAATGGGCATCCTTGCTTGACCCCTTCTGGATGATAATGGGTTCTGACAGAAAACCATTAATTTGGAGCTCAGTAGAACTTATTGTAGCCTCCTCCCTACTGACCCGAGCTTCCTGGAGAATGTAAAACAAACGTGTGTCATACGCTGTCAAACATACAGTTAAGATCGATGAAAGCAATGCCATTGGATATTTTTTAATGGATACCAGACAGGGCAGATCTCTAATGAGGAACATTAAATTATATCAATTGGCCTGGGATGCCATACACTTGGGTGCTTTGAATGAAGTATCTCATCCAAACTTTGAGTCAGTTGTTTATGACTCTGGCGAGGATCGTTTAGTCAGTGTTGGAAGATAGGCTGCCAGTTCTTGATCAGGGAAGGGATCCCTGCGTATGATGCTCCACGAACTCGCCTTGCGCGTTTCCAGTGGTGAGGAAATTGTCTTCCAAGTGCAGGTGAGGTTGAATCTTGAAATTTCTTTCCTGCATCTATTTCTGCATTAATTTCTCGGATGATGTTATGACACGGTATTCTTTGGCAATGACTTCTTTGTAGAGGTCTCGGAGCCGAGATCTGAACAGGTAGGCACGTTCTTGGTCCTATTCTGTCATTTTATGTTTGCTAGTAAGTTTAAATTGCTCCCACGTGTCCCAACCCCAGCTAGCGTTGGTACAGGTGGAGCAAAGATGGCAAAGCTTGGCTGAGAATAGGGAGGGGAAGTCTGATGGTAGCTTCCAGCAGCCAGGACCAATTTCTACTTTTTCTATAGGATGGTACGTGAGCGCAATCATTCTGTGGTCTAAAAAGTTATCGATGTTAACGTGCCTTATTTTCACGGCGCTAGAAAGGAGTAATGATGGTAGATAAATGCGGTCGAGCGAGTATCAACTCCTTGGTCAAACTGTGTGCAGTCTCGGATGTGGGGGATTGTGATGTCACCAAGCATTAATGAGGTGGGCATTTCCAATTTGAATTTCTAGATCTCTGTAGCCTGAGATTGGATTCCCTCCTACTTTGTGTAGGACTGGGTCAGCAACGCAGTTGAAATCGCCATTATTCCCGGACAGTCCGACAGGTGCAATTTTATTTCCCGAGTTCTTGTATTCGTAGTTATTAAATTGCGAGTGTATATTTTTTGATTCTGGCGTTAATGCGTCTCTTTGCAGAGGGGTTTTCACCTCCATTTCGGATTCAGATGTTGCTTCTCCAGACCTGGAATGGCTTTGAATGGACAGCAATTCACAGTATATGCGCCTAATATTCTACACAAAAGGACATCTTCCTTCAGGTCAGCAGCTTGGAATAGGAAGTACAACCCCGACCCCTGCTTTGTTACTCAAGACAAGACGACTGTTACCTACATCGAGATGAGTTCTCTCCGACTTTCTGTGAAGCCAACATCACTTTTTATCAAGAACACTACAGAATTTGTTACATACATCAAGGATATTACAGTTAATGAAGATGACATCATGGCTAGCTTGGACATAACTTCTTTGTTCACTATTGTCCCAAAAGATGAAGTCCTAACATTACTCAATGACAAGTTATCCAAAAAAATGTTAGCCTTGCTTACACCTTGCATCAGGTCCGGTTACTTCAAATTTCAAGATAATATATACAAACAAAATCATGGACTGGCTATGGGTAATCCTTTATCCCCTGTACTCGCAAATATTTACTTAGAGGATTTTGAAACCAAGGCTATTTCTTCCTTTATTTTAACACCTAAAGTTTGGAAACGCTATGTAGATGATGTCTTCATATTTGGAGCCATGGACATGAATCCCTTATGGTTTTCCTCGAACATCTCAATAGCGACATCAGAGTATTAAGTTTACTGCCGAGCTTGAAACGGATAATACCTTACCTTTTCTTGATGTCAAACTAACTCGCTCTTCTGGTAAATTCAAAATATCGATATATAGAAAGCCCACACATACCAACGGATATCTGCATAGTCAGTCCCATCATTTCCCTCCTCAGAAGCTTGGAATAATTTCCACCTTGGGACATAGAGCCCGTTCTCTTCTGGATGACCCAAATGAACTTCTTACAGAAATAAACATCTGAAAACTTCTTTCGAAGTTAATGGATATTCCAAGAGAATCATCGAAAAATTCCTTCTTAATCCTCCTAGACATCACCCAGAAGAAACAAATAGATTCAAAGGCAATATATCTATTCCTTACATAAGTACAGGGTCACATAAATTAGCAAATGTTCTAAAAAAATACTATATCAGAACTTGATTACTCCACTTCCAAAGATCAGTTTCTTAATAAGCCACCCAAAACCTTGTCATCATCAACTCAAATACCCTGATGTATATAAAATATTGTGTGATTGTGATGTTCCTTATTTTGGGCAGGCAGAACAAATCTGTCGAATTGCGTATAGAAGAACACACGAGGGACGTTACTTACAAGAGACAGCGAGCCAGTGCATTATCAAGTCATATCCTTTTCTTGGCTAATCCTGATGATGAAAACCAAGGTCACAAAGTCTGCTGGGAAAAATCTACTAACATCTTCCGTTGCAATGATGAACTAGAGAGAAAAATCGTGGAATCTTGAGAAATCATCTTCAATCCTGTTAATCTAAATAATAACTTGAGCTACAACCTCCCAGATAGTCATTCAGCTGTAATCATGTACTGACGTTCACGTGCTGCTGCAAGCACGCATTCTCCCAACAATGCAACAAACGAAAGAACAGCTTTATATACAACTACAACGTTTTCATGCTAATTATGTATAGTGACTCTCTATGTTGTTCATAGTCTTTTAACCTTCAGTGTTTAGTGTAATGTCACCTGATAAAGGCTGTTACAGGCAGAAACTACTAGTGTTTTTATATTAAAACCTTTTTTACTTAAATAATAACGGTTCTAGTCATTCAATTCATAAAAATATGTATGTTAACCGAGTTAATGATCATTCTTTCATATATATATATATATATATATATATATATATTAGGGTTACCAAGTAATTTTATAAGCTTGGTTATTTAACTCCTAATCCCAAGTATGCAACAATTAAGTTTGCGCATGAAATATTAGGATTACCAAGTAATTTTATATAAGCTTGGTTATTTAACTCCTAATCCCAAGTATGCAAACAATTAAGTTTGCGCCTGAAACATATTAATTTTTTAACTTGGGGATATTGTATATTAGGGTTACCAAGTAATTTTATAAGCTTGGTTATTTAACTCCTAATCCCAAGTATGCAAATAATTTTTTCGTCTGAAACATAGTTCAAGTCTAAAGATGGTACAACACCAGGGCAAATAAGTTAAAAAATATATATATATTAATATACAGGGTGTTCGGGATAAATTTGACAGTTTCGTAAGGAAAAAGAAAATCTTTGTATCTATTAAATTTAATGAATTGACAAAAAAACATTACAGGCAGAGTTAATTACAATACTATCAACAAGATTTACTCAAAATAACCACCATTAGCATCGATCACAGCTTCAATTCTGCTTCGGAACCTCGAACAAGCTGATGCTACAGTCTCCCTGGGAAGGGCCGCAAAAACTGTTTTAATTTTATCCATTAACTGGGCTTTTGTATTACTGGAAGTGCGATTGGTGTCTTTTTCAACTGCGCCCCATACAAAATAATCCATGGGGTTAAGGTCTGGGGAGTTTGAAGGCCAAACATTTGGACTGGTGAAGTCGTAGAAATTTTCAGACAACCATTTTTGACTTTTCCCAGAGGTGTGGCAAGGGGCCGAATCCTGCTGCCATACATACGGCCTACCATTGGCTACCCTTGTTATCCAGGGCTTGACTACAGTTAGCAACTCCACGAACAAAGCCCGAATTCCAATGCCAGGGTTCTTCAACACCTGTTCCTGCAGATTTGCGAGGAATTCTGCTGTACGAACGCAATCAGATCGTCTGCTAGGGATCTTTCTTCTTGCTACATCCTCGTAGTCACCATTGCAAGTCTCTAGTTCATGCCTGATTGTTTTTACTGTATTCAGGGAGCATTGGGCAGCAGTCGTAATATCCTTATTTTGATGGCGGGCACGAATCATCATGATACAAGTTATTCTCTTCCATGATTCAGGTGGGTTCCAGCTATCCATCCTTTCTGACATCTTGTATATGAATGAAGAAGGGTCCAAACTTTTAAATGAAGAGAAGTGTGTGTGTTAATACATGTAACTTACGGAAAAATATAATTAATTATAAATATGTCAAATTTATCCCGAACACCCTGTATATATAAATATTATCCCCAAGTTAAAAAATTAATTACACCTATATCTCCTCCAGAGATTCTTATTAAAAATAAAAACACCTTGTAGCAACTTCTATAGGTAAAGTTGATACAAAGTTTTTTACCTTGGGAATAATGTATATATACATTATTATACCTAATTATGATTATACTATATATTATTATACCTAATATACATTATTCCCAAGGTAAAAAAAACTTACATCTATATCTCCTCCAGAGATTCTTATTCAAAATAAAAACACCTTGTAGCAACTTGTATAGGTAAAGTTGATAAGACTCTGTATTACTAATACCTTGGTATTTAGGGTCTAGTTACTCACTGTGGAGACCTCAAAAAAGGTTGAAACCGGTCTGGGTAGTGACCCCACCCATAATGTATTGCAGTATACATCTCTTAGTGAGATGTGCTTTACATTATGAAAAATACTAAGAATAGTGATCAGAGCTTTACCCACCTTTACAATGAGTTGCCCTGTTGTTGCATCACCTTTAGACTTGAACAACCTTCAGGCGCAAACTTAACTATTTGCTTCCTTGGGATTATTAGTAAAATAACCAAGTTTATAAAATCACTTGGTAACCCTAATATACATTATTCCTAAGGTAAAAAAAAACTTATTTACATCTATATCTCCTCCATAGATTCTTATTCAAAATAGAAACACCTTGTAGCAACTTGTATAGGTAAAGTTGATAAGGCTCTTACTAAAACCTTGGTATATCGTCCGATCACAATCCAATTCTACTACAGCTGGGAAATCAAGAATACCTGTGTTCTTCTCCTCACTCCTACATTGCATGGGAAGACTGTCAGCAGCACTCAAGGATTATGTTGGACCTGTTCCTCACATACGCACAAAAGAAGTAGAAACTGCAGTTACAAATCTCACAACAAATCAATTCTGCTATAAAGGTAGCTTCCTCCTAGAAATCTGCCCGCAAGCCAGATCGTTTGCCTGAAGACATCATGAACTTGATCAGAGACAAAAACAGAGTTAGGAAAAGATTCCGCAACACATGTGCACCACAAGATAAAATAAATCTAAACAGATTAAATGGGGCAGTAAGAGATGCACTCAAAGCTCAGAGACTAACTATGGGGATGAAAAGTTATCCTCCATTTCACCTATTGATCACTCCATTTGGGGACTACTGAAAAATATCAAAAACAAAGACAGATCCCTTCCCCCAATATTCTCTGACCAGGGCCTTGCTCACACAGATGTAGACAAAGCAGAAGTTATAGCATAATACTTAGAGGAGCAATGCAGGCCTTCGTATGGAAACCTTGACTTTGACCACATATATAAGATTCACAGCAAGGTCAGACACTCACTCAAACTTTCTATCACCAGCATTAACCATATTGCACCAACATCACCTCTGAGATATATGACATTATTAAAAAATTAAAGAACAAAAAAGCTCCTGGGCCAGACGGCATTACTAATCAGGTGGTTAAACTTCTGCCCAGAAAAGCAACACCTGCCCAGTATAATAAATGCAAGATTTCACTATTTTCCTTCCACCTGGAAACTGGCTGACGTAATTCCTATACATAAGCCAGGCAAAGATCCACACCTACTGCAAAATTATCGTCAAATCAGTCTCATCTCAAATCTGGGTAAGGTTGCAGAAAAGGTCATCCTCTCATGACTAAACCTCACTAAATGACCTAAACATCCTCCCTAAAGAACAGTTTGGTTTTAGGCAACACCATAGTACTACCCAGCCAATCCACAGAATTATCGAATACATCACCACCAGCTACAACTGGTGCCAGTGCACAAGCGCTGTTTTCCTAGACTTATCCAAAGCATTTGACAAAATCTGGCATTTTGGACTCCTGCACAAACTTATCTCAGCCGGTACCTCACTAAAAATAGTTCATTTAATCCATTCATATCTTCAGAATACATCGATGCAAGTAAAAATCAACGGTTCTACATCCTCCCAGCGCCACATCTTTGCTGGAGTGCCGCAGGGATCTCTACTGGCTCCATTGCTGTTCTCTATATACATGTCAGACATCCCGCACAATCCGATGACTTCCATTTTGGCCCTGTATGCGGAGGATACGGCAATACTAACCAGATCTCTTAGACCCATTTCATTATCAAAAAGCTTCAAGAAAACATTCTAAAGCTGGAGGGGTTGGTTCTCTAAGTGGAGCTTGGAAGTCAACCCCCAGAAAAGCTCAGCCATTATTCTTTTCTCAAAAAGGCCAATGTCTCCTGTAGGAGATGTGTGTTACTATTCAATACTAAAATTCCCTGGCAGACGGAAACAAATTACCTGGGTGTAATTCTTGACAAAAAGCTATCTTTTAATCAGCACACCAAGTCTCTGTGCGCAAAGGCATCTAAAGTAATAGCTCAGATCTATCCGCTAATTAATAGAAATAGCAAGCTCAGCAACAGAATCAAATTGCAACCATACCAGATGACGATTTGTCCTATAATCACCTATGCCTCTCTGGCCTGGAGCCACACCTCTAATGCTAACATTATCAAAATACAGCGAGTGCAGAACAAGTGCTTGAGAATGATTCTGAACGCCCTGTGGTATGTTAGAAACAATCAACTCCACAGAGACACAAATATTCCTTATATTTTCTCTTTTCTACAATCCTTGGCAACCAAGTTTTTCCTAAAGACGTACACACATCCCAACGATTTGGTTCAGCAAGCTGCAGCATACGATCGAACGGACATATTCAAATATATAGAAGACCAAAAGCTATATTAGCATCCCATAGCGATGCATAATCTCCATGCCCATTCAGGACGAGCAAAATGCTCATAAATTTTACCCTTACTGTAACCACAACAGATAGTGGGGAATATGAAAAGCATCTTGCTTCACCCCTAAAGACATAAATGTCAATTGGTATTTAGGGTCTAGTTACTCACTGAGGAGACCTCAAAAAAGGTTGAAACCGGTCTGGGTAGTGACCCCACCCATAATGTATTGCAGTATACATCTCTTAGTGAGATGTGGAGCTCAGTAGAAGTGGCGTTTGCACTCTACCGCACTTGACCGCACGAAGAAAGGATTTGGTGGTTCAAATCTAGTCGACGACTAGAGGAAATTTTTCTAAGCCTTTTTTCGGCGGGTTCCCGAGTTAGTCGATCTCTGGCACGGGCTAGCTGGTTTTTTCTCCCGGAAACTCGGGTTTTTCGTCCCGTAAACTCAAGAAAATCGACCGTAGAACCCACACTATTTTCAAACATTAAAAATATTGTGTTGGGGTTAGAGACCACGAGATGGCGGCACTAGCTTGCCGCCTTCTTCACTGCGTACCGATGAATCAGTGATAGCCCTGGGCTAGCTATCTCTCTGATGGTTACCAGTGGGGATTGAACTGCCCACTCAGTCTCCAAAAGTTAGATAGCGTAAGCGGCCCCACCTACTCCCTATACAGGAACAACATAGGCGTTAGCTGATTTTTTTTTAGTGAGATGTGCTTTACATTATGGAAAATACTAAGAATAGTGATCAGAGCTTTACTCACCTTTACAATGAGTTGCCCTGGTGTTGCTTCACCTTTAGACTTGAACTGCGTTCAGGCGCAAACTTAACTGTTTGCTTACGTGGGATTAGGAATAAAATAACCAAGTTTATAAAATGACTTGGTAACCCTAATATATATATATAGTGTGTGTATATATATATAGCCAATTTTTGAGTTGATCTCTTGTATGGGAAAATAGATTTTCAATCGATCAGGATTTTTTAATCCCATTGTCAAAGTTCACACGACGTTTACACAACAATACGACGGTTAAGAGTTTAAAATCACGAGATGAAATTATCTCGTGACCCTCTGAAATTATGGATAGCTAGTTTTCAGTTATGGCTAGCGGTGAATTCCCCTCCCAACACACACCTGAAAGTTATTAAGGGTAAAGATCTTTACTTTGACGAGTAAAAAGTCCCAGGATTCATTTTTAATTTAAAATTATTGGAAAGTGATAAAAATGATTTAAAATACGGCTAGTATTAATTTAACATATGATTCAAGAAATTTTTAGTCTTTAGTATGCTGGTTTTAATGTTCGCTATTTATTTGATAAGCATTCGACTTTGATGTATGTTTCTAAATATATATTTTTGTGAAAATTAGTATTCATGAGGCTCTCCTACATCATTTTCTAAAAAAACGAAAAAAACTGTTTGTTTTTTAAATTCCTCTGGTTTGTTTTCCATCATGTTTACTTTATTACTATTATTACGGGCGACTCCAGGGAGTCCTTAGACTCATCGAGGGAGGCCCTAAACATCATGTCCACACACCTATACGACATTCTCACAGTATCTATCATAGCACCCACACAGACTGACTTATTCCACTCATTTACCACTCTTAAAGTTTACCAAATTTATAAGACATGTGTATCCCCATGGAAATAGTGTCTGTATTCATAGCGCTAGACGCCCGAAAAAGCACCGTTCTAACTTCGATTGTAGTCGTTGAAAAGAGGAACTTTTCTAAGCCTTCGAGTGGTTCCTGAATTATTGGAACTCTGACATGGGCAAGCGAGTTTTGTTAATTCTGGTCTTTCGTCCCGTAAACTCAAGACATTCGACCGTAGAACCCACTCTATTTTAGACGGTTACAGGCAAATTCATCGAAAAACAGTTAATCGAAAGACAATTCACCGAATGCAATTCATCGAAAGACAATTCACCGAAAATGCAATTCATCGAAAAAACAATTCACCGAAAATTTTTCGATGCAATTCATCGAACAGCAATTCATCGAAAAAGCAATTCGCCGAATAAACAATTCGCCGAACGACAATTTAACGAATGGCAATTCGTCGAAAATGCAATTCATCGAAAAAACAATTCACCGAAAATTTTTCGATGAATTCTTTCATAATTCATCGAAAAGTCATTTTTCTTGCAAACTATTGTTTAGAAAATGTTCAGTAACAATGCGGAACGTTACTCATGATACAGACAACATATGGAAGCGGTCATTGAAACATAATAATTATTTTCTTGCATTTTAGAGCATTTAATGTAAGTGTACATCCTGCTTCATTGTACAGTTAGCGATTTTTCTGTAGGGAAGACAGGAGTACCACATGCACTTATCTCTGGGGGGGGGGGGGGGTGGGGGGGGGGGGGGGTGGGGGGGGGGGGGGGTGGGGGGGGGGGGGGGTGGGGGGGGGGGGGGGTGGGGGGGGGGGGGGGTGGGGGGGGGGGGGGGTGGGGGGGGGGGGGGGTGGGGGGGGGGGGGGGTGGGGGGGGGGGGGGGTGGGGGGGGGGGGGGGTGGGGGGGGGGGGGGGTGGGGGGGGGGGGGGGTGGGGGGGGGGGGGGGTGGGGGGGGGGGGGGGTGGGGGGGGGGGGGGGTGGGGGGGGGGGGGGGTGGGGGGGGGGGGGGGTGGGGGGGGGGGGGGGTGGGGGGGGGGGGGGGTGGGGGGGGGGGGGGGTGGGGGGGGGGGGGGGTGGGGGGGGGGGGGGGTGGGGGGGGGGGGGGGTGGGGGGGGGGGGGGGTGGGGGGGGGGGGGGGTGGGGGGGGGGGGGGGTGGGGGGGGGGGGGGGTGGGGGGGGGGGGGGGTGGGGGGGGGGGGGGGTGGGGGGGGGGGGGGGTGGGGATCTTCTTTCAACCTCGTCCTCTTCCCCAGTCTGCTCTATCATTATCATCTTTACACAGCAGGCCTGTGTTTGTTGTGGCTTTCTTCAAAAGCTTCTGTTATTTGTCCTTTTTTGTTACAAATTCTAAGTTCCCCTACTTTTCTATTTCCATGATGTTATCTTGAATCTCCCTTTTCCCATATCAGTCAAACTTTCAATTTTTCCTTTTCCTTCTGATGTCGAACACCTTAACCCTCCTGTTGGTACAACCTAACCTAGCGGTTTAATTTTTAATACATTAGGTTGGGCTGTACTACCAAGGATATAATCCTTGGTAGTAACACCTATCACTAAATATTTACGATGTATTGAAGGAGGTGGAAGAGAATGGATTATTAACATACATCTGAGAGACCTGGGTATTATCAAACAAAGATGAAAAATAGCTAGATTTAGCTAAATCTAGCCATTCATCTTTCTTTGATAATATCCAGGTCTTTTAGCCATATGTTAATAATCCATTCTTTTCCACCTCCTTAAAAAAAAAAAAAAATCAGCTAACTCGTTTTTATTCCCGTATAGGGAGTAGGCGAGACCGTTTGGGGGACTGAGTGGGCAGTTCAATCTCCACTGGTACCCAATCAGAGATAGCTGGTCAAGGCCATCACTAATTAAGCAGCACGCAGTGAAGAGACGGCTCAACAAATGCCGCCATCTCATAGTCCCTAACACACATTTAATGTCTGAAGTAATGTGGGTTCTACGGTCGATTTTCTTGAGTTTACGGGACGAAAAACCTGGGTTTCCCTCTTTACCGTGCTAGAGATCGACTAATTCGAAAAAAGACTTAGAAAAATTTCTTCTAATCGCCAACTAGATTTGAAACAAGTCTTCCTTCGTGCGGCCAAGCGCAGTGGTATGCAAACGCCACATGATTGGACACATGTTCTCACCAATAAAAAGAAAGTTATTCTAGAATCAAACGAAGGAGTATAAATTGAGGAAATTCCGTATATTATCCGTGTAAAGAAGATAATCGGAATTGTGGTGATTCCAGGAATACCATCTTCATGTTTCAGGTGTAAGAAAATAGGTCATCTGAGAAGGCAATGTGTGGAACCAAAATGGAAGAATTGCCTTTCCGTTGGACATATGGCTGATAATTGTACCGAAATGAATTAAATAGATGAACTGGAAGGTGATGTACAAGATAAACAAACAGCAATAAAGTCACAAGCACAAGAAGAAATGATTTAGGAGAAGAAAGTTATGTCACACGAAGGTATTCAAACAAATTCTCATCCTCTGACAGAAATTACTGGAAGAAGTAAAGAGAAAATTGAAGCAGAAGACAATAAAAGTGTCCAGGTACACCAAAAGATGATGCCACAAAAGAACCTGAAACAACCACAAAAAATTAAAGTATTAGAAAACAAAACAAAAATACTTGGAAACAGAATGTGAACAAGGGATTGAAAAAATTAGAAAAAGAGACGAAAATATTAAAAAACAAAACAGAAAATGTATAAATACACTGGAAACAGAATCTGGACAGGAACAGGAAATTGAAATAATTCAAATTGAGAAAAATGAAGAAACAAAAGTGTGTTTCTGAAACCACTGGTAACATTAAAATGCAAAGAGGAATAAAGTATATATCAGCAGTGATAACGAGTGGCCTTTGTAACCCAAAACAGAAGGATGAAAATAAGTCACTACAAATATATCACAAGACTAAGAAATAAAAAAGGCAGTGAAAAAAGAAATCCGTACGAATAATAATATAACATAACTTTCACAGCATGAAAGTTATGAGCCTAAATTGTAATCGTCTAAATCATAAGGATACTCAAACTTTACTAATAAATCAAATATTTAAATCTTTCCCAGATATTATTATGCTAGAAGAAACAAAAATTTGCTCTATAGAGCCCATTCTAAATTTTGAAAAAAGAATAACTACCCATTATATCTTAATCTACGAATTTGCAAAAATAATAGTAATAGTGGTGAACTGATAACTCTAATAAAACGTAACCTAGACATTCGGATATTTTCTAAAGAGGTACTCATACGACATAAAGTTTTAGAAACAGATATAGTAGTTGTTTTCTACTACTACTATATCTGTTTCTAAAACTTTACACTATAAATGCACATTTATTAGTATATGGGCCAACAAAGCCTGCAGAAAAAAAAATTGGGAAACAAATGAGACATCACCTATTGCAAAAAAAAAATTGCCATAGTAGCAGGGGACATGAACTTATAGAAAAAAAAGCTAAAAGACCAAGAGAAAATAACTGAAGTACCACAAAAGGAATACACTAACGTTAACCTTTAAAGCTGTGGACTTCATGATAGTTTCAGGTTTTTACATCGGATGAAAAAAAAAATTTACTCGGCGATGCATCTAGAATAGACGGCATTTACCTTCCAATCCATCGAGGAATAACTGTAAACAGCGTTAAGCATACTCCAGTCTTATTCAGTGATCACCAAGAGGCTAAACTTCAGTATTCCCAAAAAGAAAAACTAAAAGCATTTATCAATCGGAACTTTCTATATGGAAATTCAATGAAAAGTTAACAGAAGAAAGTGAATTTAATACGGAAGTAGAAAATATAGTAGCAGAAGCCGAAAAACATGGAAATGGAATCAGTGAGTGGGAAATATTTAAATTAAATATCAAAAGGGCAGCTTTTCGAATAGGAAATAGAATAAAGAACCAGAAAAAGAGAGAGAGTAGGAAGAAGATCTTCAAGTTATCTAGCCTATACTACTCAGACAGAACAAATAGACAAGTAAAAGCAGAAATAAATCGATTACAAAATAAAATGAAAGAACTACAATACAAGGAAATAGAAGGTACATGGCTACGGGCTCGTTTAAAAACTGTAGAAAATGAAGACATAACATCTACTGCCTGGCTGTTCGACAATTCGGCTGTTGAAACATTCACCCTCTTCTCCAGATTTGGCTCCCTCTGACTTCTGTCTCTTCCTTAAACTAAAACTCTTCCCAGATCGGTCTGGGTATTGACCTTCTCTCATAATGTAGAAAAGTAATACATCTCCTAGGAGCTGGGTTTTACATTATGGGAAAATACTAAGAACAGTGATCGGATCCTGCTCCACCTTTACTACGAGTCGACCTAGCATTTCACTACCAGGTGTTGGCTTACGCTTGGACTCGCCGAACTTTATATAGTTTTCTGTATTCGGCATGAAACTCTTAGATTAGATTTCCTATCTTTGAGTTTCTTATTCGGCTAAGAAATAATGTGGATTCAATATCCACTTAATTTTGAATAACTAAAATACTTCCTTCCTGGGCAGCGTTTTTCTTCGAATCAAGAGGTGATTGCAGCTATAGAGGGATATTTTGCAGATCTTACTAAGAACCACTACAGGGACGGGATAATGGCGCTGGAATTAGTGTTAGTCTGTATTAGTCTTAAGAAAGATTATGTTGAAAAATAAAAAGAACTTTGAAATTATAAATTTGTTTTTTCATTGTTAGGCTGAGAACTTTTCAGACCACCCTTGTGTGTCTTCAAGAATGTTGAGTACTAATTCGTACTCAACATTCAGATCTCTCTCTCTCTCCACACTCCTCATCCAACTGTTGCTCCAGGCTTTCTCTTGAATTTACATATACTGTACATTAATTTCTGTCATTAAAGACGTTTTGTTTACGTTATGTACACGCGTCGCATGAATTTTGGTAGAATGGTTTTAAAGATCTCGATTGTTAATTAGCTAAATATATCATCTCATCATCAGAAAGTTCTCATAATTGTCTGAAGGTTGATCAGAAGTATCCAGCAGCTTTTTTCTTTCTTTTTTTTAAGGTGGAAACACCTAGGATATCCGTCAACAGTTTCTTAAACTGTTTAATGGATATGAAGATGGCAAGTAGATACGTTCTCAGTAAGCCGATCTAGTGTTATATTTTCCTACCCATCACATTGTAAAATTGGATGTATTAAAGGACAAATGTGTTTGCAATAAATTATATTTGTGACGGTTATCAACTATCAATTTTAGGATTCCATCAAAACTGTAAAAATACCAAAACTATATTTTATTTTTAAGTATACATATTAAAAATTTGAGACAATTTCTGCATTTACACATACATAGTATAGAGAATTTTGGCAAATAACAAGCTATAAAATATGCTGTTTAAAATTATATCTTACTTGACTGTTCTTCTGATGACAACAAAGGGTCGTTTACAGCTTTTTCTTCAGATAACTGACTGCAAATAGTATCGCTCCGAGACTTTCGCTTCAACAGGAGCGCTTTTCCTATAAATCCCTTGAGATCAATATGAGAATCTTCTTTAGACATCCACCATCTATAAGGAGAAAACTGTTCTTTTCCTCTGCAAAAAGAAATATTCCTATGTGATAGCAAAATCCAGAAAGAGCAACCAATGATCATCGAAACTAAGCTCATAACAGATACTAACACCACAACATCCCGTCTGCTGTAGCATTCTGCATTCTTTGCTTCACTTATTTCATCTGCTTCAGATTTAGTGTTTAATTCAATATAATGAAGTTCTGTCGGTAAGTGAACAATTGTATCTCGACGAGGACCAGAAGATGGAGTAGCAGAATGATTTGATCTCTCTTTATTGCCATTGTATCCTTCTACAGTTTCATTCCGTTGCAAATTCATTTTCGAATGTAGAAATCTCTTTATAATATTAGAGATCTGAGGAGTGTTATTGCTTGTTATTTCTTCGAAATCCTCGAGTTGTTTTCGAACAGAACGTTTGCTTCGATTGTTGAAGGAAAATAGAATGGGTTTCCGAATACCAAAAGAAAAATTAGTTTTCTGTCCGTTAAATGACATAATTTCTCTTATTTTTCGCTTAACAAAGGTGAAGATGCTCTCGTTCGGTATTTGGACATCTAAAAGAAATTATAGTTATTAATTTGGAGTGCTATATGCTTAAATATTCAGTATACTGTATTGGTATGCTTTGTGCTTATTGCTGTTATGTGTATTATAATTAACATATTTGTTGAGTACTATGTCTTTTAGATATTCCAAATACATTATGACCAGACGTCTATACAATATTTATTAAACCTCATTTTTCAGTGAATTTCACAATTTCGTGTAAGCATATTTTAATGTCTATATTGATGCTTTCCAAGTGACTTCTGAGTGGATCAGATTAATTTTAATAAAATTTACTGTTCGGGTTGTTTACAAATATAAGTCCACTCAATTTTTATTTTTACTCCCAAAATTAACCTATGCTTAGGAATCATTTTATTTTGCAGTTAGTGCTACATTACCCATCAAAATCTTAATACTGACATTTCGTTTTTCTCCCCTCCAAAATCACACATTTTCAGAGTAAATTTTAATGACAACTAGGTGCAATAAAAAGGGGGGGTACTTTTAAACTAAACTTATCTCAGTAAAAGTATTTTTTATTTTAATTAATTTATCAAATCAAAAAAATCAGCTAACGCCTTTTTATTCCCGTATACGGGGAGTAGGCGAGGCCATTTAGCCCTATCTAACTTTTGGAGACTGAGTGGGCAGTTCAATCTCCACTGGTACCAATCAGAGATAGATGGCCCAAGGCTATCACTAATTAAGCGGTACTCAGTGAAGGGAGACAGGCTGAAGAGAGAAATATGCCGCCATCTCGTGGTCCCTAACCCTAACACAATATATTTAATGTCTGAAAATAATGTGGGTTCTACGGTCGATTTTCTTGAGTTTACAGGACGATAAACCTGCTTGCCCGTGCCAGAGATCGACTAACTAGGGAACCGGTCGAAAAAAGGCTTAGAAAAATTTCCTCTAGTCGCCGACTAGACTCGAAACCAAGTCTTCCTTCGTGCGGCCAAGCGCCGTGGTTGGCAAACGCCACATCCACTGAGCTACACAGGCTCCTTAATTTATTATTATTATTATTATTATTATTATTATTTATTATTATTATTATTTATTTATTTATTTATTTATTTATTTATTTATTTATTTTTTGCTAAACACAAACATGCAAAGCAATAAGTAGTGTTACCGTTTAAACTGGATATAATATTAGTACATAACAATACAATTTCCATAGATAAACCCTGGTTTATCTATGGAAATTGTGTACCAGTGTGGTTAGCAAGAGTGTTAGGACTAGACTTTTTGCTTGGAGGTGGTGACTAGATGAAATGGGATGCCAGAGGTGGTTATAAGTGCTTTATCAGTGAATGAGGTTAAGAATAGATATGATAGGTATTGTATTAATAATGGCCTGTGAGTGAATAATGGATCTCTTGCGATGAGTGTTCTGCATCGAGATATCTCCGTAATAAGATTAATTTTGGTGCGGGTTTTATCACCCAGAAACTCGAGTTTGTTTGTCCCATAAACTCAAGAAATTCGGCCGTAGAGCCCACGCTATTTCAGACAATAACATATCATGTTAGGTACCAAGAAATGGAAGCACTTGTTTGTCAGTCTCATTATCGGTTGCTGCTTATATAATTAGTGATAGTCTTGGGCCAGTTATATCTGATTACCTACCAGTGGAAATCGAACTACCCATTCAGTCTCCAAATGCTAGATAGGGTTAAAAAAAAAAGGTCTCACCTACCCCATATAAGAGAATAAAAGTTTCGCCGATTTACTTTATTTTATAATTTGAGTACATATTTCATTAATGGCAGAAAAAAGCCTTTTCGGATTCCATGTTAAATGGTGCTCTACCCCCCCACCCCATTTTATCTCCAAAAAATTTACTTTTTTAGCCATATACTCTAGAATTTGAGTTTTTATGGGGAAAGAACAGTTAAGTCTTCATTAATTGACTTGGGTTTATATTTTAATAATTACAATATGTTGTGGTGTTGTAGCTATAAAATGTAGGACGGCATGTACTTCCATCCACAATGACCAGCAGAATTTGAGAAATAAGCTTTTATATGGTGACAAAAATCCAGCAGGGGATGCACTTTCGCTACCCTTTGTGCTTCTTTCTTCCTGATCCTTATCTAAGCTGCAGTCTGTATATGCGTTATCTCATCTAGCGATTTTGCAGAAATATTATTTTTCAACAAACATGCTTAATTTCGCTTGAGATTTAAGATATTAATATTCCCATGCTCGATGTCTTTCAAAGATTTCACATTTCCAGTAATGTCTTGAACCTAATGGGGTTGTTATGTTAAGACGAATTGTATTCGTTTATACTTTCAGAGGACTGTAATTATCACAAAGGGAGAACCTTCTGCGTTTTATTTTATTTGTGTGTATGTGTCAGCCGGTTGTTAAAAATTTACAACCCAGTTGTTGAGTGTTGCGTCTTGTTTTAGTGGAAAATATATCATTGCCATCACACATTGTTTATATAAAACTCTCGCTAGCAGAAAAAAATATTTCATAAAATTTCTATTTTTATTCTATTTTAATTTTTAACTAATACAGCATTTTTACTTTAATATAACCACAGATACAAACTTACAATATTGAAGATAACAAAATGATTTTTTTTTTTTTTTTGTATATTGATCGAATGCAGCCCTTGTAAATGTGTCGCCTCAAAGCATGTACTTGATTCCTCATGCCTAGAACCGGTCCTCTGATATCATTTCTCTACAAGAGAGAGAGATTATACATCCTACAGAATATTAGCACCATGTTTGGGTGAGAAGAGAGAGAGAAGAAATTAGTCGATGTTCTTTTTGCGTTTAGCCATCTGAAAGCTACCTTGTGAAATATTAAGTGAGAAAAGTGAGAATACAAGCGAATGATACGAAAAAAAGAGGCGAAACAACTGATTTAATGAGTTTGCATTTGTACTGTATGAAAGATGGCTCACCGTCACTAGCGTTTTTATATGCTCACTAAAGAACCTTTATAATGAGAATAAGCTAGAAACACATCCACTGGAATATGACATGGTATTGTGGCGGCTACTCCGAAGGAATCCTATTGGATGTTAATTAACAATGGAAGAATTATTAGAATTGGTGGATATAGTCAGAAAATCTCACTTTAAAGGATGTGACTCAAAGTATGTTGCATCAGCTTTCATTATTATTTCATTTACAAATTATTTTTTTTTAAGCCGTTCATCATGCACAAAGTTTCCTCCGAAGAATTTCCGTGTTTTAAATGCAAATATTCGAAACAAATCAGCTAGAGCCTTTTATTCCCTTAAAGGGAGTAGGCAAGAACTTTTAACCCTTTTGCAGACTGAGTGGACAGTTCAAACTCCACCAATAGACAATTGGAGATGGCTGGCTCAAGACTATCACTAATTATAAGCGCCAACCGATGAAGAGACTAGCAAACAAGTGTTACTTACCATTTCTTGGAACGTAATTCTAACAGGATATGTTATTGTCTGAAATAGAGCGAATTATACGGTCGATTTTCGTGGGTTTCCAGGACGAAAAATTGCCGAGTTTCCGGAGAGAAAACTCTCTTGTTCGTGTTATAGATTGAATAACTCGGGAACCGATCGAAGAAAGGCTTAGAAAAAGTTCCTCCGGTTGGTGACTAGACTTGGAAATAAGTCTATCTTCCTGTGGTCAAGTGCAGAGGACAACACTACTTCCACTGAAGACTTTCAGTGCAAATATTTATTGACATAAACTTAGATACAGGACTAACTAATGTTGAAAGTGAATCAGTGTGAAATATGTTTTTTTTTTTTTTGGTGGGGGGGATCAAAAGTTCGCATAGCTTGGTACACATTCAACCATGAACTCAGCTATGATATGTACATTCCAATATTTCCAAAGTAGCTAAGAAATCTCTGATTTTGTCGATTTTCTCTTACAATCTACTCACCTATGAAATGTATACACTTATCTTTTAGTAACCTGACTGAAACAAAATTTAAGCATATAATTATTGGACTGAAAAATAGCTAGGAATTCGAACCTTTTCCCTAACTACCCATTCAAGAAAGAAGCAACAACGTTCTTTGGAGTCTTCATTTGGTTATGTTGTAATTATGGTTGAAGCAGCTATGGCTGGGAGGAGGCGAGGCCAGTATATTGCCCATTTGTTCTGCGACCAGTTTGCCTGTTTTTCTTTCATTTTTTTTATCCAATCTTTCAGTTGCTTTTGCTTTCTTGTTTAGTTGAAAGTTGTTATATACTCGATAGGCAGACTAACGAGATCTCATAGAATGCATTCAAAACCGTTGTGATCGGAGTTTTCAATCCTATAGCTTTTACGACGCCATTTCTTGTGGATGATCTAATTGTAAGTTGAAAAAGCACACGAGTAGATTGTGATAAACTTGTTTTTTTTTAGAATAATCAGTATATGAAGTGAGCAGCTTTTTGTTCTTAAGTAGTGCTTTGAAAAGACTTGAAATTGGGATTTTAGGAATGAGTGAAGTTAGGTGGCCAGGATCAGGCAATATTCATGTTAATGATATGACAATGTATCACTCTGGAAGTAGTGAAAACAACCATCAAAATGCTGTTGGAATAATATTGAACAAAGATGTCAGTAAGTCACTGTTCAGCTTCATCCCTTACTCAGATAGGATGATGTTATTAACACTGAAAAGTCAACCACTAGATGTTAATCTTATATAGGTCTATGCTTCTACTGCTGACAAGAGTGATACCGAGATCGAAGAATTTTATGATATTAAAAGAACTAATGAAAAACACAAAAAAAACATGAAATGACATCGTCATGGGTGATTTCAATGCTAAAGTCGGGAAAGGTAGAAGTGGAGATATAGTTGGCGAACATGGACTGGGAACAAGAAATAAGAGAGGAGACCATCTTATTCAATTCTGCCAAGAAGAGGAGCTAATCACAAACACGTGGTTTAAGCTATCATCCCGAAGTCTATGTACTTTTCATCACTACAGGCTAATAATGGAAATATAGTCCGAAACCAAATTGATTACTTTTCTAATTATTCAACGATTTCGAAGGTCTATGAAGAATACAAAACCTTTCCTAGTGCAGATATTTCTTCTGGTCATAATCTACTGGTGGCAGAGTTATAATGTAGACTGAAAGCTATACTTAAGAAACATAAACAAAAAAAGATTTGATTTAGGAAAATTAAAAAAAACAGGGATAAGAAATAAATTGAGTCAAGTTCTGAATCAAGAACTAGCACCTAACAAGAATGATGACATCATGAGGGTTGACAAATCATGGGGAAAATTAAAATCTGTCTTCATAAAGAAATGTACCAATATCTTGTGTTTTGATAGAGCAGTAAAAAAGAAAGATTGGATAGCTGACGAAATTCTTTCTATCATGGATCAACGCAGATCGTATAAAAATCATACTCCAACAAAATATAAAGAGGTTTAGAAAATTATTGAACGCAAGATCAAAGAAGAAAAAGAAATCTGGATGAATGAAAAATGTAAAAAAATAGAAATTCTACAGGAAAAGCACTGCAATTTTAATCTACACAAAAAGCTGAATGAAATCTCATGTATATTTAAGAAAAAACAACTAAGTATCCTTCGAAACAAAAAGAGAGAAATAATATCCGAAAAGGATGCAAGAATGAGTAAAATATATAGAACTCTTCACTGATAACATACAGAACCCAGAAAATATTTATGAGCTGATGGAAGATCCATGCATTCTAAAATCAGAGGTAAAATGTGCACTGAACTCAGCTAAAAATGGTAAAAGATTATGCCCGAATAGAATACCAGTAGAAATAGTAAAGTTATTAGAAGGTGACAACATTAATATATTAGTAAAGCTATTTAATAAGATCTACGATATAGCCATAATCCCTCAAGACTGGTTGCAGCCGACCTTCATCATGCTACCTAAAAAAGTAAATGCGAAAACTTGTAATGACTATAGAATGATCAGCCTAATGAGTCATGTTCTCAAAATGTTTCTGAAAATAATTTTAAAAAAATATACAGAAAATTTGAAGACACCATCAGTGATACCCAATTCGGCTTTAGAAACGGTTTGGGAACAAGAGAGGCTCTTTTCTGTTCTCAAATCTTATTCCAAAAATTTATTGACCAAAACAAGGAAGTATTCATTTGCTTCATCGACTTTGGGAAAGCATTTGACAAAGCCTAACATGCTAAAATGATTGCAGTATTAAAAAGAATTGGATTAGTTGGTAAAGTCATCAAGATCATTAAAAACTTATATTGGAACCAAAAGCCATCTGTTCAAGTTGATAACATTATCAGACTCCATTAACATCAAACGAGGAGTAAGGCAAGGATGTGTGCTATCACCTTTTCGTTTTAACATCTATTCAGAAGCCATTTTTAAAAAATCTTAAAAGGAAGAAAGGAAGAGATTAATGTAAATGGTGAAATCATCAAGGATATCTGATATGCTAATGACACAGCTCTCCTGGCTGACAATATTCAGGATCTTCAAAATCTTCTGGAACTAGTGAATGAAGAGAGTGAAAAAATGGAATTAAAAATAAATATCACCAAAATTAAACTCATAGTCATAAGAAACCAATTCTTAATTCAGCACTTTCTTTAAATAGGAAACAAATAGAAAGAGTGTAAATATCTCGGAGGTTGGTTTAATGAAGATTGCAATCCAGAAATGGAAATAAAAGTTAGAATTGAAATGGCAAGAAAAATTTTTTTCTTGACGAAATCAACACTATGTGACCGCAGTTTAAATTTAGAGCTTAGAGTATGCCTGGTTAAATGCTATGCATGGTCTGTACTGCTGTACTGTGCAGAAAATTGGACCTTGAAGAAAACATCAATAAAAAGCCTTTGAGATGTGGTTATGCAGACGAATGTTAAAAATCCCATGGACAGCAAAACGTCCAATCAGGAAGTACTGGAACAAATGGGGAAATCACGTGAACTTTTAGATACCATAAAAAGAAAGAAAACTGCATATCCTGGTCACTTACTTCATAATGAAAAATAAAAGATATTTCTTTAAGTTAAGGGATATTGTTTCTTAGCCGAATAAGAAACTCAAAGAGTTACATGCCGAATATAGAAACTATATAAAGTTCGGCAATTCCAAGTGTAAGCAAATACCTGGATAGTGCAGCACCTGACCCATTTGGTAGTGCAAGCTGAGGCAACTCATAGTAAGGGTGGAGCAAGCTCTGATCACTATTCTTGGTATTTACCCATAATGTGAATTTAGCTCCTAGGAGCTGAATTACTGTTCTACATTATGAGAGAAGGTCACCACCCAGACCGGTTTCAACCGTTATTGTGGTCTCATCAGTGAGTAGGTAGACCTAGTTAATACCAAGTTTGTAGCAAACAGAATTTACATCCCTTTATGAGAATTGGCAAGGTGTCCTAAGAGTCCTATAGTGATCGGAGCTTGCTCCACCCTTACTATGAGTTGCCTCAGCTTGCACTACCAAATGGGTCAGGTGCTGCACTATCCAGGTATTTCTATATAAATTTCGACTATTCCAAGCGTAAGCTTGGAATCGCCGAACTTTATATAGTTTCTATATTCGGCATGAAACTGTTTCAATTTCTTATTTGGCTAAGAAACAATATGGGATGTAATATCCCTTAACTTAAATAAGTTCGTGTCGTCGAATTGAAGCCTTGGCTCTTCATATAATTAGTATTTTAATAGGACACCTTCTTGGCAATTCTCATAAAAGGGATGTAAGTTCTGTTCGCTACAAACTTGGTATTAACTAGGTCTACCTACTCACTGATGAGACCTCAATAAATGTTGAAACCGGTGTGGGACGGATCTGGCTTTGAGAGGCTCCGCTTGGAGGTAGGTTTTTGCCTGTCTCTGAGTGGGGCCACCACTGAGATTATGGCTCTGCTTGGTGGTGGGGTGAGCCTGCCACTGGGTAGAGCCAATGCTGAGAAGTTCTTCTCGGTGATAGGGTGAGCCTGTCACTGAGTAGAACAATGCTGAGTTGGGCGATCTTTCGGGATCGTCTTATTTTTAGAGCCCGCTTCACCTATACATAAGGTTGAAACCGGTCTGGGTAGTGACCTCTCATAATGTAGAACAGTAATACAGCTCCTAGGAGCTATGTTCACATTATAGGTAAATACCAAGAATAGTGATCAGAACTTGCGTCACCCTTACTATGAGTTGCCTCAGCTTGCACTACCAAATGGGTCAGGTGCTGCACTATCCAGGTATTTGCTAACGCTTGGAATCGCCGAAATTTATATAGTTTCTATATTCGGCATGAAATTCTTTGAGTTTCTTATTCGGCTAAGAAACAATATGGATGTAATATCCCTTAACTTAAATAAGTTCATGTTGCCGAATTGAAGGCTTTGGCTCTTCATATAATTAGTAATAAGATACTTCAATTGATTATAAAGGGGAAGATAAATGGAAGAAGAGGACAAGGAAGATGAAGAAAATCGTGACTGGCAGTGGACTGGCATGAGCTTTGAGAGACTGCTCAGAGTAGCTAAAGATCGCTCAAAAATTACCAAAGTGGTCGCTGACATACGATAGGAGAAGGCACTCAAAGAAGAACAAGAAGTAGTAGTAGTGCCTAGGCCTAAAAAAATTATAAGCTGATTTCATTAAATATTTATGAATCATTGATTATAATTTCTAAATTCTGTGGATATTATTCAAATATGTTTAACTTAATTAAACACGATTCATAATTTTACCTTCGTGCTTCTGTCTGTTTTCTGCTTCTATCTTCACTAAAAATATAAACACTATACCCAGCAGTAGTAGGCACGTCACTTTCGGGCCAACCTGACTGATTTCTACCATTATGACAAGGAAATAAACCCTGATTTGTTAATGAAACATGAACTCCACAGAACACGTGAGTTTGTTTTTTTGCATGTCAGTTCTGCTTTTCTCAAAGTGCCACTGTTTTTATCTCAGTGTAGCATTAATAACAAAAAATATAGGCAGAACCTATTGCGCTCATTAATTACTTACATAGCCGATCACTTAAACAGTAGTTTTCCAGTATCTGTTATTCAACAATGATCCTCATAGTTGTATTGTGTCAATAATCCAACAGGAAAGAATAGCTTCTTGAAAATTATAACAATAATAATTCAAACTATATTTTTGTTTGTATTTGGTCACTTAAACATTAAAACTTGAGCTTTTTCTTGGTTTTATTCGTTGACTAGATATTAATCAATGATATACACAAATTGTCAACAAGTTTCTCCAGCTATTTGGTCTGGCCTCTTCAGCACAAGTATAACGGTTCATACTAACGTTTGCTAGTAAAAATGAAGAATGGAGTAACACAGTTAGATAAATTATAAATGACGCGTAACATCATAAGCATGGAGAGTGGTGTCTCAGTCATTGTTTATTGAGCGCGTTATATAGCTTAAAAACAGACATCCTTGCAAGCTTAGACGTGATTTCGTTATTCACCAACGTGCCTGTTGAAGAAGTTATCAAGATCATAGACAATCTCTATCCACATGACACAGCTCAGCTTTTTCGCCATTGCCTCAAATCTAATTATTTCAAAGTGAATAACACAATTTATGAACAACTTGATGGCTTAACAATTGGCAGTCCCTTATCACCTTCCTGCGTTGATCTGTTCGTGGAAAAACTAGAAGCTGAGATCCTTTCCAAAGTAAATCCAAAGCTGTTGGTTTGGTGGAGATACGTAGATGATGTTTTCATAATTTGGAAATGCACAGAAACTACCATATTTGATTTACTTGCAAACATAAATTCCTTTCATCAAAAAAACAAAGTTCACGTTAGAACTTGAAAAGAATAACCAATTGCCTTTTCTAGATACACTAATAAAAAAACTAGAGAATGGACAAATCGAGCTCACAATCTATCGAGCCAATAGTTCGTCTCACCATATTGCCCAAAAACTCGTCATAATACATATGCTTAAAAATAGAGCGACCAATATTATCTCAGAAGAAAAAGATATTCTTGATGAACTCACTCTCATATCTCAAACACTAGTAAACAACGTTACCCAAAAAATATAATCAAAAAGATTCTTCATAGAAACCTTCCACAGCCACAACCTCCTGAAGCGCAATATACATCGTCCATCGTCATCTCTTATGCAGGCTCAGTTTCAACAAAAATAGCCAAACTCCTGAAGTCTTTCAACGTCAGAGTTGCTCTCAAACCTATCAAAACTATATGCCACATTTTAAGATCTCCTAAGCACATTAATGTTTTCTTCGAATACGTAGGTGTATACAACATCCCGTGTTCCTGTGAATTAAATTGCATAGGCCAATCATCAAGAAACCTGAAAATTCGAAAAAAAAGAACACATAGGGGACCTGAATAACAACAGAACAGATACCTTAGGATTAGCTCATGAGTTCTCGATTTCTAACCATCGATGGATAACAGATCCATGCCTTATATAGAAGAAGATTTTCGATGTATAAACTTCAAAGAAGCCGCCGTTGTACTCCTTTCGGGAGAAAATCTAAACAGAAATCAAGGAATGATTCTGAAAGACATCTGGAAAAGCATAATAAATTCATCAGCTTACCAACGCTCCATGCTTATGATGTTGCAGGTCAGTTTTAATTTATTTGAGTGTGTTACTCCATTCTTCTTTTTTACTAGCAAACGTTAGTGTGTACCGTTTGTCCTGAAGAAGCCAGACAGAACAGCTGCTGAAACTTGTTCACAATTTGTGTATACCATTGATTAACATCTGGTCAACGAATAAAACCAAGAAAAATCTCAAGTTTTAATTCAAACTATATTTATTGTTACTCGTTGCTTAGGCTTGTGTGAGAACATATGCAAGGAATATAATTTTCTGTATTACTCCACAAAAATAAAATATCACATAGAATAAGAAACAATTTTTATTATTTTCTTTACTAGATTCGTGATTTTTTTTATTTCACATAATCAGGATCAGGGCGGTTTTAAGGTAACGGCGAACCCGTCCCCGTTCTTTAGAGGTCCCTATTCTCTTATTTTTTAAACTAGAGAAACCAAACAAGTTTTCAGTGTTCGATATGGGCGGGTTAAAATGTTACATAACCCTAATATAACTTGATGCAAAGTATTTTATGAAAATGCTATGAGGAAAGAACATAGAATTACGTTCAAAAGCTTAATTTAGTTTTGTCGATTGTCGTTTTCAAACTCCGGTTACAAGAAACCAGGAGGATTTTTTCAAGAACGAGTGAATTGTTGTGTTATTTTTGTTTTAAATATCGCTTTCACATCCACCAATTGACTTACTTGGGACTTCAAAATCGATGAGTATATTATTACTGAACATTAGGAAATGTGATAGGGGGCCTCACATTTCTCTCCCCGCCGGAGCACCAAGAAGGTGTTGATCGGCCCTGATCAGGATAATCACTTCAAAAAAAAAAAAAAAAAATCAGCTAACGCCTTGTTATTCCCGTATACTGGGGTAGGCGAGGCCATTTAGCCCTATCTAACTTTTGGAGACTGAGTGGGCAGTTCAATCCCCACTGGTACCAATCAGAGATAGATGGCCCAAGGCTATCACTAATTAAGCGGTACACAGTGAAGAGAGACGGCTCGAATGTGCCGCCATCTCGTGGTTCCTAACCCTAACACAATATATTTAATGTCTGAAATAATGTGGGTTCTACGGTCGATTTTCTTGAGTTTACGGGACGAAAAACCCGAGTTTCCGGGAGGAAAAACCCGCTTGCCCGTGCCAGAGATCGACTAACTCGGGAACCGGTCGAAAAAAGGCTTAGAAAAATTTCCTCTAGTCGCCGACTAGACTCGAAACCAAGTCTTCCTTCGTGCGGCCAAGCGCGGCGGTGTGCAAACGCCACATCCGCTGAGCTAGACAGGCTCCTGTGTATAATTACTGGATAATTACTTGGATAAATTAAAAATCTATGAACAGGAAATAACACTTTAAAACATAGAAAAAATATTTCAGCATAATTAACAATGGAAAGTGTGCATATGCTATGATTGTTTGCTCGTTCGTGGACTGCTGTATAATACTGCTAAATGCGAGTGTGTCGTGATGAATTAGTGAAGATCAAACCTGAAGTAAAATTATCCCTTTTTGCACTCTAGAGGGCGTTTCATCATTTCAGCTGATTCTTTGAACACTCTTTAGAAAACACGGTAATCTATTATTGTTATTTTACGGACACCTCCATGGAGTCCGAAGACTCATCGCAGGAGATTCAATTTATCCGCACAATATATATCATACCTTTCCTGGAACCCATTAACAGACAAAGGGCTAATAACTGACTCTGGCAACCCATCCCATTTGTTCACAACTCTACAAGTGACAAATATAGTTTTCATTCCCATACTAACAACACTTTTACTAAACATCTAGAGTGACCTCCTGTTCTGCCCACTCTAGCTAAGGCTAAAACATGTC
Organism: Typopeltis vanoorti; assembly: GCF_054136105.1. NCBI lineage: Eukaryota > Metazoa > Arthropoda > Arachnida > Uropygi > Thelyphonidae > Typopeltis > Typopeltis vanoorti. The sequence continues at coordinate 32,074,280 of NC_143557.1, read as the reverse complement.
CTGCATCAGTCGTATAAAAGTCTTTAAATAACTTAAATATTTCTACCATATCCTCCTATTTTGCCTATCAACCAGCTTCTGCAACCCACGAATCAAATCTATCCTCATAGGGAGCATTCCACAGACTATTCACCATCTTGGTCACTCTCTTCTAGATTTTCTCAACCAATACTCTTGCACCTCGGGTCACCTCTATCACATGCTCCTTCAAGTAATTCCCCCATAATAATTACTCGACCTGCACTCATTGTACTAATTTACTGATGCATGTCTTGCAGATCATCTGTAGAACACTGTGGCTTATAGCAGCAACCAACTGCATATCTTGTTTTATTGGCGATGTGGAGAGTTTGCAGAATGATTTATATAGGGTGTCAGAATGGGTAAAATTTAATGGGTACCAAATTTGGTGAAATATAGTTACGCCTTTTGGGATAAATAGATCACAAGCTCGGTGCCATATTGTTTTAAATGAACAGCGAATCTCCCCATATCTCATTATTTTTGGCGGCAATTCATTTGCTATCATCAGCAGTACTCCTCCCCATTCTATCTTCTCTGAAAACACTGAATCCTTCACATTCTATCGTAACTACATCATCTGCTGTTAGCCAAGTCTCACTAATGCCTATACCATTTGGTGAGGATGCAGTAACACCCAAAACTCTTCCCTCTTTTTCTTGATATGCCTGGCATTAATATATAGAAACTACAGCATCCCTTTAGGCCCCTAACCACCTTTATGTCCTTGGTCATTCTCACACTGAATTGCCTCATGGGTGCTTTCACACACATATTCACTTCCGTCCACCCTAATTGCTTAAGTTTTCCCGAATTTGCGCTTGAGCATGCTTAGTGAACAAATTTCTTTCTATACACTGTCAGATTTAATAAAATTCTTCTTTCCATCAAACAACGATGTCCATGAGATGCATATCATTCCTTCTGCACAATCGGTCTATTGATTTGTCTTATTTCAACGCCCTTCTCCTTCTCAATTCGCCTCTATCATTGCATGGCAGGAGATTTGAAATTTTTTCCTTCTGGCTCGTCATTTTTGTTTCGTCCAAAAACTCTTTCAAATTCTCCCTCATAGAATGGCCCTCACCTCTCAAATCATTAGCATGAACCAATACAGGTAGTTCTTTCTTTCACCTTAACTTTTTTGTATCCGGAGGACATGACTAATATCATTAATTTTTGCCTCAGGGTAAACATGATTTTGTTATATGGTCTTAAGTACTCCTGTGATAATTGAGTTCCTGTACATACTTTTCTTCTTAGTATGTTTTCTTCCATTGTCGACAGGATCTCAATTTTTACCTCGGACCATCTGCTTTTTTCTCTAAGCCTTAATAATCTCTTATCGCTTCTGCAACTTTTCGATTTCGTGCCCAGTCCTGTGAAGGACTGGGCGCGAAATTCATGCGCGCAATTTCTTTATTTATGTAAATTTCGTTATTAATTCCTACTTAACTGTTTTCCGTTTTATCGGCGATATTATATGCTCCACCAACATTCTTTTCGTTCTTGCAACCTAAGCTGTTATTATTATTATTATTTTTTTTTTTTAAAAAAAAAACCTTTTATTTCTTTTTTTTTTTTTTTTTGGAGTAGGCGAGACCGCTTTATTTTTATGTCGCTTTTGGAGGCTACTCCCAAGGAATCCTATCGGGTATTAATTTAACAATGGAAGAATTATTGGAATTGGTGGATATAGTCCGAAAATCCCACTTTAAAGGGGTGATTCAAAATCATTTACAAATGAATTTTTTTTAAAACTCTCCATCATATTACAAGGTTACCTCAAAAGAATTGCTGTATTTTAAATGCAAATATTTAGGGGGAAAAAATTCAGCTAATGCCTTTTATTCTCTTATAGGGAGTAGGCTAGAACTTTTAACACTATCTTGTTGCTTTTGGAAGCTAAGTATAGCTGGAACCGAAGAAGAGACTGGCAAACAAGTGCTGTCATCTCATGGTTCCTACCTAACAGGATATGTTTTCTGAAAATGGCTCTCGTCTGAGAATATGACCTTCCACTTCTCAACAGTCCAATCTTTGTACACTTTTGCCCACTGGAGCCTCCTTTCTGCATAGCCTTCACCAACTGTTGTTTCTCTTTTGGTCTATGGGCAGTCCTTCCTGCTTCCAACAATCTTCGATGGCTGCCATGTCAAAAACATTAATCCCACCACCTGGCAGGTCTCTATTTAAGTCTACAGCAGACTTTGTGTGATTCATTTTGCTTTACCTAACTAGTAAATGATCTTGAATAAGTGTAGTTTTCTTTTTTGGCCCCACATGATCTGATCCTCTGTGAATTCAAGCTTTGGGTATTTCTCAAAGGAGTTCATCGGATCATTCTTATGAATTTCCAGCACTGAAAGACAGCATAACGCAGCAAATGCGCGACATCAGGCCCGACCAGGTGCGTTGTGGCGTTGAACACACTATGCAAAGAATACAGTTTGTGACATACCGGAAAGGGCAGCACAGCCAATGAATACATAATGGAAGTGAATAAAAATGGATTATTTATGCCTGTGTCGTTTTGTTTCCTTCTCACACACAGAAAACTTACTATATCTGCATTCGGTACATCACACAGCTCCACCTGGTGGTGTAATGCGAAAGTACAACTCTCCCCCCTCTCCGATATCGCTTTCACAAGATGCGCAACGTATTCCTGCAAAGTTTCGCAACATTTGGATCACTTCACAAAGTTTTAAACACGAATACTGTAATTTTGATAACCCTGTACAGCTGAAACAAAGCATCAAGTAGTATGATAACAAGCAAAATTGCTCTAATGCTACAAAAAACAAGGGAGATAGTTTTATATTTGGTTTCGTCTTCGCTAATACGCTCGTATTTACCAGTAATATACAGCAGTCTACGAACAAGCAAAACTATCATAACAAATGCACCCTTTCCATTGTTAATTTAGGTACGAGTACAAATATTTTCACTCTGGTTATTAACTGCTATATCCCGTTTATAGTTGTTGTTTTCTTTTAGTTTATTCAGTTAGTTATCCTGATGATGTGGAACAAAAGAATTTCACGAAACTAGTCGAGAAATGTTGGCTCTTTATATTAATATAAAAAATAGTTTATTATTCCGTGTGATACTTTATTTTTGTGGAATAATACCGGAACTCATAGTCCTAGCATTTATTGTTACTGTTCAATTATTTTATTTTCCTGCCATCTATTGTCGTGAGTTGTTAAAATGTTTCCCATAATGCATAACTAGTGCAGCCACGTCATTTTCGCTAAACGCCGGGAATACGTGTAGTAAGTTGGGTGGCACTTGAACCGGGCTGGAAAATGAACGTATTCCGGTTAGCCGGGGATTTATCACATCTCTTGGCTATCATCATACTTCTGGTAAAAATATGGAAAACAAGATCATGTGCAGGTAATAATCACATGATACCTTTTAAGATGTTTTTTTTTTCTAAACTCGAATGTAGCATGCCTTCCTATACCAATAACCCTTCTGAATGATATGCTCTTTACTGTAGTCTGTTAATGTGAAGTAATATTTTACCTAGAATACTTTCTTGGAGATGCAGTTTTGAATTCTCGTGGTGATGTTTTCCTTTCTTAAACATATATTTACTTTTTTTTTTTTTTTGCTGGATTCTGATAATTAAAGTTCTTTCTTTATTATTTTTTTTAAAGGAAATTATATGAGAACACCATCGTACCAGATTGCTTTCCTGATGTTTACTCTTTCATTCCAGTTGGGTTCAACACTGCTTAGAGGATTTTCGACCTGTTTGTTTATTTTACCATCCCCCTACTTTTAATTTGCAACTTTTACATTAAACATTTTCTAGCAGATGAAAATTTGTCATGTTAAGAATTAACAAACTTGTTACCTGAGACAGGTAATTGTTTTGAATTGGTATTTAAAAATACATGTTTGTTCATGTTTAAATGAACAAACATGGATTTTTAATTGCCTTTAATTTTAAAATCATGGATTCTGTAATTGCCTTTAAGGAATTCATGAAATTGAATGAGGTCTATTAAAAAAAAAATGGTATCCAAATATGATGCCATGAGGCAAGGATATCCCATCATTTTATATAAAAACGTTTGCCCAAATTTCCTTGAATATTTTCATGAAAAAATATCAGAACATATATAATACAAATCTATGAAAACTTGCACATCTGATTCAGTATATTAGTTCAGTTTCATAAGTAAGCCCAGGGTTAGATGATCCAGAACATTTCTTGAAAGACCAAGCATGGTCTCTTTCCCAGTCATTTCAGGCCATCAATTTAATTTACCATATGAAATCCTGTTATTTGAACTGAGTCTTGTTTGTTAGAAATTGAACTGTCCACTCTCAGTAAAGTTGGTTAACTTGTTGAATGTACAATTTTCAGACATACATTAACTAACAGAAATGCAGTGGTAAAACATAGATCTGAAGACGGAAAAAGATAATGAATACCAGAACACATTTTGCATGATAAACAAAACATATGAGGTTAATAACATTTTAGGAGAGAGAGGTGGGGGGGGATAAGTAATATTTCAGATTCAGTATGCTTACAGGATTCATTTCCTGCTGATAAAATCTATGTCAGCAAAGAAATTACTTTGGTGGAAAGTGTAAGAAATGTAAAAATCTCAAATATTAAATAAAAATCAAAAAATTCAGAACCAAGAAACTTAACATTTTGATACAATAATGCAGTGGCTGTTTATATATCATGCAACATCTATTTCTGTTGTTCAAAACATGAAATATAAATGCTTGAAAGCTATCAGTTTAAGAAATTTTTCATTCCTTTTTTTTTTTTTTTGGCTATCAGAATAAGTACCAAAATGCAGTGGCCAAATTGACGAAACACTTGAGGGGTAGTTGCAATGAAGTGAGCAACACAGATTTATCATTCCTCAAGTAAAGCCATAATATTTAATGTATTGTCAGAGTGTTGTGAATACATAATATTTAATGTTTTACCAGCCATTGTGAGAGTCCAGAAGTTCAGTAAAAATTCCTTGACAATTATTCATATTGTTTAGATGAGAATACTATCCAGTAGGTGTTATTTGTGCATAATACTCTAGGATATTATGCACAAATTTGGTCATTCAGTTTTCATAGTGATGGGGAAATTAGAGCCGAAGATGAATAGCTAAGGCAATATCAGGATACTACAAATATCGATTATGATGAGAGGTTTGCAGGATATAGATGAAGTTTATGTGGTTGAAGATGACATGATACTTTTAGGTCATATAGATTAGTTGGAGATTTTTGCCAGATTAATATAAAATGGATTATTTATAGCATGAGGAGATACAAGGAAAGACGACAGGCTGTTCCTGGAAATGTTATACAAGTTGAGTAAAGCAGTGAGGAATGCATTTACTGTACGGTGAGTGGGAGATGAGTAGAATATATTGTCGGTGTGTCGGAATGTAGAAAATGTGAATGAGTTCAATATACATGACAGATGCTAGTGGATATTTCTCCCTTGACTGATATCTGTTCCATGGTGGTTGGTTACTAATATACCTATTTCAGAATTTCATTAGCACAGCTTCAGTAAGATTTATTTTCATTTATATGAAAATAGGTTAGTGTACAGTTTCTTTTTGTTTCATTTAAGGAAATTGTTCCACCAATTTCTTTTTTTTTGATAATATAGATTGTTTCTAAAATATGAGAATCTTTAGAGATTAAGTGTATACAAAACATGAGATCAGAAAGTAGGAATTGGATGGAAAGACATATCATTGAGGAGGAGGAAAAACTTGGTATTACAGATTTCATTAATTATACTTCAGAGACAAGATCTTCAATTTATAACTGTTGATCTTTGACTATTTCCAGAAAATCGAGCCTGGTGTAAGCAGAGAAAAATTGATATTGTCAAAAATTTCAGCATCATTATAGACGATGTGCATCTGATTATTACTCTTAAGAGATTAAAGTGCTTCTTTTTTAACTATTGAATAGATTTTTAATTGTTACATCTCTCTCTCTCTCTCTCTCTCCTACATGCAAGCCCTTGGATTGTAAAGATTATTATTACAGGCGACTCCAGGGAGTCCTTAGACTCATCGAGGGAGGTCCTAAACATCATGTCCACACAACTATACGACATTCTCACAGTATCTATCATACCTTGCCTTGAACTCGCTCACCGTCATAGCACCCACAACAGACTCTGGCAGCTTATTCCACTCATTTACCACTCTGAAAGTAAAGAACCCAGCTCTAACACCCCTGCTAACCACGCTCTTGCCCAGCTTCCATAGGTGTCTCCTAGTTCTCCTACCACCAGTCCTGATCTCAAAAATATCCTCTGAATTAATCCTATAGAAACCCTTTAGCAATTTGAATGTCTCAATCATATCTCCCCTTTTCTGCCTATCAACTAATTTCTGCAACCGACAAATCTTCAACCTGTACTCATATGGTTCATTCCATAGACCCGCTATCATCTTAGTCACTTGTCTCTGGATCCTCTCCACCTCCTCCCCATCAAAAAGGAACCTAGGTGACCAAATCTGGGCACAGTAGTCGAGATGAGGTCTTATCAAGGCTCGGTTCAGAGGTACAATAACTTGCTTGTCTCTGCTCATCAAGGTATTTTTCAACAACCAAGTGAGTTGATGAGCTGATTTAGCTACTTTTTGCAATGTGCCCGCTAAACTTCATCTCCCTATCCACCAACACTCCCAAGTCCCTGGCCTGATCAATCTCCTGGAGTACAGTTCCACCAATGTGGTATACTGCTCCTAATCTTTTCACACCAAAATGCATAACCTTACATTTTGTCACATTAAATTGACATCCATTCTCCTTAGCCCAGAACTCCAATCTATCAGTCATCCTGCAAGATTTTGACATCTAATGCATTCACTATCACCCTACCCAACTTTGCATCATCAGCAAACAAATGAACTGTTCCTCATAGATCCTTCCCTATATCGTTAATGAACAAATTAAACAGCAGTGGTCCAAGAACAGAACCCTGCGGCACACCACTAGTCACAGGCCATCTTTTGGACTCTACTCCTGAATAAGCTACTATCTCTCCATCAACCACCCACCTATCCATCTCACCAACCCTGTATCCATTCCCATATTTTGTAGTTTTGTAGTTTACGGATTAGAATTCCATGTGGTATCCTGTCAAATGCCTTTGCCAGGTCCAGCAATATCACTGTAAACCCATTACCCTTACCCAGTTCAGCTGTCACCTTGTTATAAAACTTGAGCAAGTTACTGAGGCATGATCTACCCTTCACAAAGCCATGCCCTCCACCGTACTGTATCTCATTTTCATCAATCCATTCCTGTATTTTCCCTTGACTACTTTCTCCAAAACCTTGACAACGACTTCTGATATGCTGATTGGTCGGTAATTTGCAACATTAGTCTTGGATCCTCCTTTATGCAGTGAAACCATTTTCCCCTCTTTCCACACCTTCGGGACTAAACCAGACCCGAGATTCAGATTAAACAACATGGTCAAGGGCACTGATATTCCTTAGCCGCTTCACGCAAGACCCGTGCCGGTATACCATCCAATCCCACAGATGTATTCACATTAAGGTTTTGTAATAGATAGACTATTCACCTCCACTTCATTCATCACAATTCCCGTATAAACTAATGGTTCCTTCATTTTTTCAGTGTCACCACCTGGATGATATACTTTTGCAAAGTGCTCGCTCAGTAACTCCACTATATTGACTGATTCATTGACCTCCTTACTATTGTCATTCCTTAAAATCATTTTGTCGTGTACAGTTTTTTCTTGCTTGCAGCATGTTGAAAGAACTGTTTGGGATTCTCTTTAACTTGCATAGCTAGTTTCCTTTCATAATCAGCTTTTGCTTTTTTTTACCACACTTGTTACCCTTCTGGCCTGCACTTTATACTGTTCGTGTGCCTGCAGGTCACCCCTTTCTTTAAATTCCCTCCACAGTTGTTTCTTTTTTTGCAGCTCAAGCTTAATGATGTTATTCATCCATTTAACCCCTACTTGTTTTACTATTCGGACCCTAGGTATACAATCAGCCATAACCTCCTGTAAATGCTCCTGGACCACTTCCCATGCTCTATCGACATCCAGCCCTTGCAGTTGTACATGCCATGGCACTGATCCAAGCAATCTCCTAAGCTTGTCATACTTGCCAGCACGGTAATTCCACATATACCCTGTCTTAATCGAAAATTCCACACCTTTAGCCACCTCCCAGGTCAAGACCTTATGATCACTCTCACCAATAGGTAACGTGGTCATATTCATTACAGTCAAATTCTGAGATGCTATTACCAGGTCAAGCACTCTCACACCCCTAGTATTTTCAATTAAATGCTGTCTCAGATAGTTATCTCTTAATAATTGAATAAAATCCATTTCCTTCCTCACATGTGGCCTCTCCTCCTTCCAATCAATGTTACCATAGTTGAAATCCCCCATAATAATTACCCTCCTTCCACTCATTTCATCAATTTGTTTATGCATACTGTCTCCACCATCTATTCCATCACCTAGTCTATAGCAGCACCCAACTGTATATTTTATTCTGCCAGTCTCAATCTCAAACCAAATAGCCTCAAATGAGCTCTTTTCAACTATCCTGCGATACAACTTCAATTCTCCTTGACCGCAGTTCATCAGCTATCATCAATAACACCCCTCCCCCATTTTATTCTCTCTGTCCCTCCTAAACACACTATAACCTACACATTCTATCACACTAACTATACCATCTTCCGTCAGCCATGTTTCACTAATGGTAATAACCCGTGGCCAGGAAGAGCCGATGAAGGCCAATAAGTCTTCCTTCTTGTTCCTAATACTCCTGGTATTAGTATACATGAAATGCAGTGATCCCTTTGTCCCACCCCTATCTTGATGCGTTATTCTAAATATCCCATTCCCATTTTTTGTTCTTAGTGCTGGCTCGGATACATTCTTACACTCAACTCTCTCACTGATGTCTGCATATCCATTTCCCCCCCCCCCCTCCTTGGTAGTTCTTGTTTCCCTGGTTCTGCACATCCATTTTCACTTCATTCAGCAAATTCAATTCAAATGCAGGCCATCCATCTTGTATAAATCCTTTTGCCCATCAAACTCATTCCACACCGTCTGCATAACCTGCGCAAGATGCCACAAACTATTCCAGAGAAATTAAAGAAATATATATGATTAAAGGATGCCTACATAGAACAGTATTTTTAATTAATCTTTAATAAAACTCAGTTTTCTGCGTGAAGGAGAGAGGATGCGAGATAATAAGAACTTATTAAATATTATTGATAATCAGCCAAACTTAGGACATTTTATTGAAACATAGGCATAAATGTCTCGTGGTCTGGCACTTTCGTTAAGTCAGTGAGCTAATTTCACTAGAATTTGTGAATGATGACAAATCAAACAAGTCATTAGTATCTACAATTGCAAGTAATCAGCAAATTAGTTGAGCCACTACAGCAGTTGAATGAATTTGGCAAATTCGTCTGGTTAACTTTCCAAATTGCCATTTTAGGATTTGATTTTGATAAAGGATCAGAAAAATTTTGACAACATAGTAAACTGAACTTGAAGTATGTGATAGGTATGTTAAGATACCAAGTTATTTTAAATATAAACCTGGTTTTTTTACTCCATTTTCCAAGTAAGCAAACAGACAAGTCAGTCAAGTTTGCACCTGTAAATGTTGCAAGTCTAGCTGACCCTGACGTAGTGCAAGTCCAAGGCAACTCGTGGAAAAGGTAGAATAAACTCTGATCAGTATGCTTAATATTTACCCTTAACGCAAAGCACATTTCCTGGAGGAGATGTATGATGCTATGTATTAAAGGCAAGGGGCCACTACCCAGACCGGTTTTGACCTTGATTGAGGTCTCATCAGTGGGAGACAGGCTAAGAAATACTAAGTTTTTAAGTAATACAGAGCGTATTTATATTTTACCAACACAAGTTACCATAAGGTGCTTTGACCTTATTAAATAAAAATCTCAGAATGAGAGATAGATGTAGAAAGTTTTTTACTTGGGTATAATATATGTTAAAGATACCAAGTTATTTTAAATATAAACTTGGTTTTTTAATTCCATTTCCCAAGTAAGCAAACAGACAAGTCAGTCAAGTTTGCGCCTGCAAGTGTTGCAAGTCTAGCTGACCCTGTATGTAGTGCAAATCCAAGGCAACTCGTGGTAAAGGTAGAATAAGCTCTGATCACTATTCTTAATATTTACCCTTAATGCAAAGCACATCTCCTGGAGATGTATGATGCTATGTATTAAAGGCAAGGGGCCACTACCCAGTGGCCCCTTGCTTTTATAATATATATGTGATAGGTAGTTAACACTTTTAATTTTTATGTAAGAGTTATTTATTTTTTGCACTTTAGAAAAGTTACATTGTACACAGTCTTGCACTTCAGTGGTCCTAAATGCTAAACAGGCATGGGCAACCTTTCCTAGTTCGGGGACCAAATTATCATTCTGTCTCCAAGTCAAGGGCTGGACCAAATTATTAAATAAAATAAATTAATACTAAATGAATTAAAACAAGTTGCTACTTCATATTTCATTTATTTATAATACAATGCTTTAGTATAAAGCTCTACATAAATTTTATATAATGAACAACATAACAATTTAATATGAAGATTGGCCTTGTACTTCAACTACGAGACTATCAATATTGACGTTAATATTACTTAAGGATAATCGCATAGAATTTTTGAGGTTTTCATCAGTTATTCTTGTCCGAATTTTTGATTTATTGTATTTCATTCTCGAAAAAAACTGTTCACACATATATGTGCTGCCGAAAAGAGAATTTTTCTTGAAAAGGCGCGTAAATTTTTATATTTTTCCTGCACCAAATAAAATTTATAAAAATCCGTCAAAGCATTGTTATTAAATTGTGATTTTAGCACTAAATCCGCCTGAATCTTAATAAATTCCATCTGTAAGTTTTCTGGCATATTATTTACATCAGCATCCATCGGATGAGCAAATATAGCGAATGTGGAGTCTTTGTTTTTGAAGTCGGCAAACCTTGTATCAAATTGCTCTATTAGTGCCTTCAGTTCATCTCCATAACAATTATAAGGGATATTTTTATAAGTTGCTAGAGTAGGAAAATGATAACAATTTTTAGCTCTTATCTGATTTTCCAACAATCTTAGTTTATTACAAAAAGCTTTGACATATCCATGCAGTTCATGAACCAATTGTCTTTGTTTATGCAAGTTCGTTTAGGTATCCGGTGACATCTACAAGGAATGCTAAATCACACACACCCACTCATCTTTTACTTGATTAATTGTGTTTCCTTTTATATCCATAAAATCTGCAATGTCTTGTCTCAGATCATAAAATCGTTTTAAAATTTTACCTTTACTCAATCACCTCACTTCACAATAATAAGACACATCTTCATAATCCAAAAATAGGTCTGCGAAATACTCCTTAAATTTGCGGCGATTAAGTGCACGTGACTTAATAAAGTTAATACTGGCTACTACAACTTCCATAACATTTGTGAATTTAATCGATTTTGCACACAGATTTTGTTGGTGGATAATGCAGTGAAAATTCGTTAAAATTTCCAGATGGATCTGTAGTTCTTTGCTCTTTCATGAACTATTCCAAGAAATCCCTTTTGTGCACCAACCATTGCAGCGGCTCCATCAGTGCATATGCTAGATAGTGAACTCCATTTAAGCCCAAATCTCTCGAAGACTGTGTTGACTGTTTCAAATATATCTTCACCGTTAGTTGTTCCTTTTAACAGCCGAAGTGCCAATAATTCTTCTGTGATGTTGAAATTCACATCAACTCCGCGAATAAATATTGTTAGTAGTTGTGCTGTATCGGAGGCATCGGTGCTGTCATCCAAAGCAATTGAAAATGCTTCCAATCTAGCAATCTTCTCTTTTAAACTTTTTTTGATATCATCAGCCATAATTTCTATCCGTCGGACAAAAGTACGTCTCGACAAACGAATATTCTCGAAGTCTTTTTTTCTTTTCAGGACATATTATACTTGCAACATCCAGCAGACATTCTTTGATAAATTTTCCTTCACCAAATGACTTAGAATGCTTAGCGATTTTTTTGCTTACCACAAAGCTGCCTTTGACAATGCTGTGGTGCTGCGTTCTTTGCTTGTTGAACATTTGCTGCTGGGTATCCAAGTTCTTCTTCAACTTCTGTATTTCATCTTTTCGTAGTTGTCCATCAATTTTTGGGTGATCCGCATGTCTCGAAGTAAAGTGTCTCTTTAAGTTGTATTCTTTGTTGATGGATACGTTGCATAGCAAACATACAGGCAAACCTTTATTCAGAATAAAATAATAATTCTCCGTCCAGTTGTCTTGAAATTGATGATTCTCTGCATCTACTTTTCTTTTTTTTGCAATAACCTGACATTGTCTCAAATTTATAAGCGATATTCAGAACTGTCAAACAAAACTGTCTTCTACTCCGCAGGCACTGAACAGAACACAACATCAACACAGGCACCGAACAGAGCATAACATCAATGCAGGCATTGAACTAAGCACAACACCAATGCAAGTACCGAACTGACACGTTCACACACGCTGCTAGTCAAAGTGAGAAAGAGACCTTGGTTGGAGAAAACAGTGTGTTTTGTGCAAGTCATGTGACGTCAGCTTAATGTGAGTTAGTAGAACACACCATGTTTTCTCCCACCATGAATCAGACAAACTTCGCTGAAATAGATTAGGGCCGGATCAAAAGAAGTAGAGGACTGGATCTGGGCCGGGGGTTGCCCATGTGTGTGCTAAACCTTGCATTTATCTGTGTGTCATCAGCAGCACTCTTTATAATTGTTTCCAGCTATGCATTATCAAACAGAATATCCCTTTTCATTGTGCATGAAATATTGTTCACAAGTATTTTGAACAGTAGTGGTTCAAAAACAACCTCTAGCATTTCACTTGGTTGCGTTGCTTTTCTGAAATGTTCCTTCCCCATATGCAACTTGCATGTATCTTTAGGATCAATCTCTTGTCCATCTTGCTAATCTCCTTCAGTTTGCCATATGGCAGTCTGTCACATGCCTTTGTGAAGTCTAACGATAACACCATATTGGTGTCCTTTATACAGCACATTTGTCACCTTTTGTATTAAATGAGTTGATTGCTGAAGCAAGATCCACCTTTTGTCTTTTACAAATCCATTCTGGTTTTAATGACAATCTTGTATTCTAGTTCTAACCTATCTCATATCTTAGATCTGTCTGTATGTGTGTACAGTTGTTTATAAATGCAAACCTGTCTTAGCTTGTTTAGTGGCACTATTAGGTTTATGAACATGTACTATACTCCTCAGTTGGTCATTTCCTGCTTTGTAGTTTAGCATGTAACCTTTTCTGAATGGAACATTCATAAACCTAGTCACTTTCCAATGAGTACTGCATGATCACTGTCACCATTTGGAGGCAGAATAGTTACATCTTTAACTTAAATGCCCTCTGACACTAGAATGAAATCTAACACTCTTCGACCTACAGTTCCTTCTGTCACTTGCTACCTGAAGTTGTCCTGCAGCAGCTCAATAAATGCACTTTCATTGCATTCATTGCACCTATCGCACAGCTAATCCTGAATCCAGTTGACCAATCTGCACTATTACTAATAACCCTTCCCAGCTTCGCATCATCTGCAAACAACTGAATATCCCCTTGCAATCCACGGACAATATCATTGGTAAAGGTTAAACAATATAGGTCCCAGTACTGAGCCCTGTGGAACCCCACTTGTAACCTTCTGCCTCTTTGATATTACTCCACCATACACAACTCTCTGATACCTATTGGACAGCTAATCCTGAATCCAGTTGACCAATCTGACATCCAGACCCATGTGCTGCAACTTGAATATCAGCTTGTCATGTGGCACCCTGTCAAATGCCTTTGCTAAGTCTAGGAAAATGGCAGTATATGCCTTTCCCTTTTTCTTAATTCATTTTTATCATATCGAGATAAAATACTTATTTTTACTTATTATAAACCTATTTATTTATATTTTCTTTTTAATAATATATTTTGGGACAGATTTGTCCAGATGGTGATGTACTGTAATTTCTGGATTTACACATTTTTGTCAGCCAGGTGGAAGAATTAATAACATATCTATCAGCTTATAAAAATATCTTGAGCACTGACTTATTAGGGCTGATAGTCTGATGTGAAGAATAAAACATGGAAGACATATATAATGAAATTACTTGAATTTGGCAGCGACATTTATAAGCTACTAGGAGACAAAAAATGATTTCCAGCACAGCTCCGTGCCATTTGAAAGTACTAGGTGTTTCAATTAATACACATTGAAAAAAAAAAAAAAAAAAAAAAGAAAGAAAGAATGCCAGTCATATGATCTTATGCAATAATGTTTATGTCTAGTTATTTTTCTAGCCTTAACAGTGGTTACTTGGCATCTTGATGGGTTCGAACTGGACGAACACAAACTTGAAATCGTTGAAAACTTAAAAACTTCCCTGCTTCACTTTTAGCTCTGATTCACCATTCCAAAGTCTGAGTAAGGATGGAATAAAATATCATAAAATGCCTTAAGGAAATGCTCATTAAATATGACAGCTATATCTCCCATAGTGACTGCTATTTCTATATACTTTTTTATGATAGCTGTACTTTTTTTCTCCTCCTTCCTAGTGGCCATGTCCTGGAAAGTTTTTTTTTTCTTAACCTAATTGGCTGGGGGCATCATATTGCACTTTGGTTCCTTACATACATGTCACCTTTGTAGTCGTTCTTTCTCTTCATCCAGCAAACTACTTCATGCTTTTGATAATGGGATGAGTAGAGATAACGGCTATCAGGCATGGGCAGGTATGAAGAAATTGCATCTGATAGGTGGCATCAATAGGATTATAGACCAAGAAATGAATCTGCTCTGCTTATTGAAAAATGGCAGGAGCATTAGAAGTAAGGGTGATAAATTATTTCACTGATTGAGATTATTCACCCAAAAATTGTTGGGTGAATAATCTCAATCAGTGAATTATGGTTGGATGAGGATGATATCCTAATAGAAATGAGAGAGTTCAATTTTTTTTTTTTTTTTCAAGAATAGAAAGAAAAAATGGGGTGAAGTGCTGTTGTGAAGACAGCAGAGAAATTATGTGCACACATGGTGGAGATGAATAAATGGTGGCAGTGGTTGTCATTATGATCTGAAGTGGAGATTGGCAGGAAGTGATGTTTACTTGGATATTACTGTAGACCAGAGACTGGATGGTGGTGGAATGAAGAAATGTACATGCAGCTTAGGTTAATGAACAAAGAAAGGGCGATCATTATAGGTAATTTTTATGGTAATACTGATTGGAATGAAAAGACAGAGCATCTAGAGTACAGAAAATGAATTTTTTGTTCTTGAAAGAGAACTGTTGTAAGCATTATGTAATGATGGACACACAAGGATTGATAGTCTTAAATCTGATTATTATTTTTATTTTATCTGATATATATTTTTTACAGCATCTCCATGGAATCCGGATACTCATCGACAGAGACCCAAATCAACCATCATACACACAAATCCTATCATACCCCATCCTTGAACCCATTCACTGTCAGATAACTGACAATTCTGGCAACCCATTCCACTGACTCGCCACTCTCCATGCAAAAATCTGGTCTGCACACTCCTGTTAACCACGCTCTTACACAACTTCCATGGATGTTGTGTAACTTCCAGGGAGTATTCCACAGACTTGTCACTATCTTGGTCACTCTTCTCTGAACCCTTTCTACCATCTCCTGGTCCCCAAGAAACCTAGATGACCAAATCTGTGTGTAGTAGTCAAGATGTGGCTGAATCATAGCCCTTATAAAGAGGGATAATAACTTCCTTATGTTTACTCATTAGTGTGTTTTTCATCATTCCAGTAATTCGTTGAGCTATTTTACCAATGTTTGCAATATGCCCTCTGAACTTCAACTGTTTGTCCACTATTATCCCCAAGTCCCTAGCCTCATCAATTTCCTGCAATCCATTTCAACCCAAAGTGCATGATCTTGCATTTCACAACATTAAATTGACAAAAATTATCCTTTGCCCACAATGGCAATTTATTTAAATCATCCTGCAGAATATTTGAATATTCCCTCTTAAATCCTTTCAAGTGTCATATTGATATACAAATTAAAGAGTAGAGATCCTAGTATTGAGCCTTGAGATACTCCACTAGTCACCATCATTCTCCTAGACTCCACTTCACCATATACTGCTGTTTGGCTGTTTGTCAGCCCCCCCCTCCCTGAATCCATGCTACTGGCCTCATATCCATTTCCATCCTCTCCAGTTTTTGTAATAGTTTTCCATATAGTATTGTGTCAAATGTCTTGGCAAAGTCGAGCAGTATCATGATGTAGTCATTACCTTTATCCAGTTCTGCTGTCACTTTATTATGAACTGTGAATAAGTTACTAAGACAGGACTACACTTTATAAAGCAATGCTGCTTTATAAAGTGTAGAGTATTGTATCTCTATCCACCCACTGTTGTATTTTACCTTTTACCAACTATTCCAATACTGTAATAGCCACTCCTAATATTTTAATTGATCTGTAGTGTGCTACCTTTGTCTTGGTAGCACACTACAGATCAATTTGCCTTGGTAGCACACTACAGACCTAGATTGAACAACTTTGTCAGAGGCAATGCCAATTCTCTTTGCACATTCACATAGTACACTAGCTGATATGCTATCCAGTCCCACTGCTGTGTTTACATTCATATTTTTTAATATGCTGAACACCTGTTCATCTTCCTCAATGTTGATATGCATCTTCGTAACATCAGCCACTCTCTAATCACCACCTGGATGATACACCTTTGCAAAATGCTCACTCAGCAACTCAGTTATTTCTTTTGGTTCAGTCGCCTTCGTATATTGTTTAAAGCCATTCTACTGTAGTCATTTTCCCCTCTTACTTGCTACATAACAACAAAAAAATTCTTTTGGGTTTACTTTGACATGTTTGGCTAATTCTCTCTCATAGTCTGATTTGGCCTTCCTTACCATACTAGTCACCCTTCTTGCTTGCGGTTTGTACTGCTCAGTGAGTATACTGATCACTTTTTTCTTTATATTTCCTCCACAGTGGTTCTTTTTTTTGCAGCTCTTGCTTTATATTCCTACTCATCTACTTAATCCCATCAGAGACTATGATTGTGAATGGATTGTTGCATTTCCTTCCAGTTGGTGAGAGTGATCATGATGTGATCACCTAGATAGTGCCCAGCCATAAGAAGACCTCTGTGAGGAAAAGGTATATGTGAATTTGCAATACTGGTGATTATGAAAAGCTTAGGCGATGGTTTGAAGCTTTATATATCATGAAATGAGGAGTTAAGTGGAAAGAAAATAAATGCTCTTCTGCACTGACTGAGAACTGATTAATAGCATTGATGTGTATTCTGTGTATTATATTTAGCTATTCAACTATTCAGCCTTTTGATCTTCAAAATGTATTCTGAAGATCAGAAGGTTGAAAAAGGTAATGTAGCATGAATGCAGATATTAATTAAATCTAGAAGAAGGCATTGTGGAGGTAACACAAAATGAATTTATCCACATTAAACTGATACTCATTATCTTTTGCCCACACTGACAGCCTATTTAAATTGCCCTGCTTCCTCTCCACATTGCTTTATTACTCTGACTGAGAACTGATTAATAGCATTGATGTGTATTCTATGTATTATATTTAGCTATTCAACTATTCAGCCTTTTGATCTTCAAAATGTATTCTGAAGATCAGAAGGTTGAAAAAGGTAATGTAGCATGATTTTGATATTTGTCCAGCAGCCACTCTCTTATCCATATAACCAATGTCATATTCATCCTCATTTGTTCTAATTTACGTAACAAGAGTTCCACATGGTATTCTGTCAGATGCCTTTGCAAAATCTAATTTCACATCATCAGCAAACAACTGAATATTTCCTTTCAGGTTATTTCCTGTATCAGTGCTGGGACTACTATAAACAGTAGTAGTCCCAGCACTGAACCTTGTGACAGACCACTAGTGTCCTGTTTTTGGCTTGATTTTGCACATCGCTATACACTTTTTGATATTTGTCCAGCAGCCACCCTCTTATCCATATAGCCAATGTCATATTCATCCTCATTTGTTCTAATTTACGTAACAAGAGTTCCACATGGTATTCTGTCAGATGCCTTTGCAAAATCTAGTAGAACCAATTAATCAATTGTTACTCTATTATAAAAAAAAAAAAGTTAGTAAATTACTAAGGCATGACTGACCCTACACAAAGCCTTGTTTCCCCTAATGCATTATCATATTCCTATCCACCCATTCTGAAATTCTCTTTTTTGACCAATTTTTCCATTATTTTTACTGCCATTTTCTACTGCAGTCTTAGAACCTCCCTTATGCAAGATAGTAATTATTTTGTCCTCTTTCTACTCCCTTAGAACTCTACCAGAGCTGAGGCTTAAAGCCATATATATCATGAAAGCTATATATATCATGAAATGAGGAGTTAAGTGGATGGCCTAGTCAAAGATATTTCCAGTTCCCTTGCACATTCATGCAAAACCTGAGTTAATATCCCATCTAATCCCACAGCTGTATTTACATCATGATTTGCAGTATCCTAAGAACCTCTAGTTTATCCACCTTTGTTCCCACATCAGTGTTACATATGTTACAGCAGTAACCTCATAGGATGATACATCCTTGCAAAGTGATCACTAAGTAACTGAACTATTTTATCTGCTTATATCAGCATTTTTACCATCAGCACTCATTAAGGCTAATCTTGCATAGACTTTCTTCCTCTTACTTGCCGCGTAATAAAAAACAAAAAACTATTATTTTTAACGCTATTTTGCCTGCTTTCATTAAAAAAAAAAAAAACCGTGATTTTTTTGACCTGCTCAACTAGATTCTTCTTGTAATCTGATTTTGTCTTCCTTACCATGCTGGTCACCTTTCTTGCTTGAGCCTTGTATTGTTCATGAGTTTGCTGGTCACCTTTCTCCTTATATACCCTTCACAGCATTTTCTTCTGCAGCTCATGCTCAATGATATTACTCATCCATCTCACTCCTACCTGATTAACCCTCCTTACCTTAGGTATACAATTTAATACTGCTTTTTTTTGGATGCTCCTTAACTATTTCCCGTGTACTACTAACATGCTTCCCTTGCAGAGTTTTATGCCATGGCACAGCTTCCTAAGCTTGTGATAATTGACTACCTTGTAATTCCACAAATACTCCTCAGAATATTCATGTTTTGCAATCTTCCATGTCAAGACTGCATGGCCACTCTTTCCAGTGAATATCTCTCTGATCCTGTGACCAGTTCCAATACTCTTGCACCTCAAGTCCCCTCTGTCACATGCTGCCTCAAGTAAACATCCTTAGTAGGTGTATAAATTCCATTTCCTTTCTGTCATGTGATCTTTCTTCATTCCAGTCTATATCTCCATAGTTGGAGTCCCCCATAATAATCACTTGATCTGCACTCATTGTGCTAGTTTACTGATCCATGTCTTTCAGATCATCCGTGGAACCCCCTGGCTTATAGGTACAACCAACTGTATATTTTGTCTTACTAGCCTTGATCTCACACTAGACATTGAAGTAAAGTTTCACACGTTTCTTTATAAAGATGTTCTATGAGGAAATGACTTATGAAAGACTTGTCTTGTTCCAATGAACTCTGTTTAGCGTCGATAGCATACTTCACAAGTCCATTCTGTTCAGGCTCGTGATATTTAATATACGACTGTTCTTCAAGACAGATAATAGCACATATTTCTGTTTGTCCAAAATAAGATAACCCACAAGAGCAAGGAATCTGGTATGAGTGTGGTCTGAAAAGTTCTTGGCCTTGACCATAGATAGAAACACTATCGGCACGATTTTTTATTTTTTTTCTAAGTTGGTACATCTGTCATAAGCATCCATGTGAAATTGCAAGTCATTCTATCAAGTAGTTTGTTTTATACAGCTGTCTGAAGCAAAAGTGTTGTCTGTATCTCTTGAAATTAATAAAATTGAGTATCCTGCGGTTATAAAATTCTTTGCAAAAGGTTTAATGCGAAAAGAAATTCATTTAAAGTTCATAAAAGTTTATGGCACTTTTCTCCTTCATTTTAGACAAATAAGAAATAGGCTGCCGAGTTTGATCATGGTCGTACCAGCTTTCAAGATGATCCAAGTGAAGGATGTCCAAAAAAGTGTAACAACACCAGAAATCATTGATCAAGTGCACGATATGGTACTGGGTGACCGGTGAGTCAAAGTGCATGAAATTGCTGAGACCATAGGCATTTCAAAAGAATGTGTAGGATATATTTTGCATAACGAATTGCAAATGAAAAAGCTTTGCGCAAGATGGGTGCTGCGCTTTCTCCCAGAAGACCAAAAACGCCCTCACATGAAAATCTCTGAACAGTGCTTGGAGTGTTTTAACAAGAATAAAACTAATTTTGTGCATCAATTTATTACTATGGATGAAACTTGGATTCACCATTACACACCAGAATCCAAATAGCAGTCAAAACAGTGGATAGAAGCCGGTTGTTCAAAAAGAAGACAAAGTTGGTTCCATCAGCAGGAATGGTCATGGCATCGGTGTTTTGGGATACTAAAGGCATTTTGTTGATTAATTATCTTGAAAAGGGTAAAACAATAACCAGGGAACAGTATTCCGATCTTTTAACCAGACTGGACGAAAAAATTTGTGAGAAAAGACCCGGTTTGCAGAAGAAAAAATCATCTTTCATCAGGATAATGCACCTGCCCATAAAGGTGTTTTGGCAATTGGAAAATTAAGGGCTCTGCACTTTGAATTGTTGGAACATCCACCTTATTCCTCAAATTTGACTCCCTCTGACTTCTATCGCTTCCCAAAACTCTTCTTTGCTGTTCAGCATTTTTCTTCGAATCAAGAAGTGATTGCAGCTGTAGAGGGGTATTTTGCAGATCTTACTGAGAACAACTACAGGAACGGGATAATGGCACTGGAGCTTTGCTGGAATAAATGTATTAGTCTTGGTGTAAAGTTTTTTTAAAACACCCAATCACTTCTTGATCCATGGGTTGGATCAGTGACGTCGTGTTTGGAGGCAAGAACTGGACTTGGATGAAGTCAAAGTCAATTTCAAGAATGTCCTCTAAATCTTGACAGTGGGCACTGGCATTGTCAAGGATCAGCAGTGCTTTCAAAGGCAAATTGTTGTCAGTGAGGAACTTCTTCATGCTCAGGGCAAATACCTCAAAAATCCAATCTTTTAAAACTTGGTTTACCCAGGCTTTTGCATTTGATTTCCACATCACTGGCAG
Source organism: Typopeltis vanoorti (assembly GCF_054136105.1). Taxonomy (NCBI): domain Eukaryota; kingdom Metazoa; phylum Arthropoda; class Arachnida; order Uropygi; family Thelyphonidae; genus Typopeltis; species Typopeltis vanoorti. Next base: position 32,052,887 of record NC_143557.1, on the reverse strand, counting down.
TTTGGACTTAATGATTTTCTTCCCAAAACACTGAGGATTTTCTGAGTGGTAGACCAGAAGTGGCTTTAGTTTAAAGTCTCCACTTGCATTTGCTGCCAAGAGATAGTTGCTAGAGGGCTACATGGTGTGTAGTGTTTGTAGAGAACTCCTGAACAAATAAGTGTTATTTTAAGTAATAATTGGTAAATTTGCTTGAATCTTATGTAGTATTATTTACTTTTCATATCTTAGCATGCCTGGGTGATTTTTGTGTATTTTCTGAGTTTCCAATTAGTAATTTGATAGATACGATTATTTGTGCACTTGGTGCCAATAAGGAGGAATACAATGGCGTCCAGGTCGCCATCTTTGTCTAAAAATTTTAATTTAAAGGATTTTATTCAGTGTACTGTTTGTGAAATGTATGCTTTGAGGAGAGCGGTTGGTGTCTGGTTAGACAATGATAGTGGAGTGAATGTGTGCAGAAAATGTAAGGAATGTGAAGATTTAAAGAGTGTTTCGGGTCGTGAGAGTGATATTGTTGTTGAAAGTGAGAATGTAGAAAATAGTGATATGCGAGGTATGAATAGTGATATTTGCGAGGTAGTACCAGATAGTTGTGAGAGTGGCGTTGAAAGTGAGAATGAAGGTAAACATACAGAATGAATGAACGAATTAACAGATAATAAAAATGATGAGACAGATGCAGTGAGTGAGATCGCACGGTTATGTGGAGCGATACACGACAAATCGGCAGCTGGAGCGTTGGCAAAAATGTTTACCAAGCGTACCAACTAATAAACGGCAAAAGTATGATAAGAAAAATAAGAGTATGATAGTGAGCGTAAACAAAATGAAAGAGCGAGTGTTGTATGGAGATTCTTTAGTAAGAGGTGTGATAGATGAGAGTTTAACAAAATCGTACTAACCTGGTGCGAATGTTAAGGATGTAAGGGAGTCAGTTAGAATGCAAAAACAGAGGGTGAAAGAATTGATAGTAGTAGCAAGAATGAATGATTTGAAAGAAGACAAAATGGCTGTGAGAGAGGATTTGAAGGAATTGCTTGAGGTAGCAAAAGAGAAGAGTGAGAGAGTCAGGATGGTGAGTCTGTTGCTGCGCTATGACAGTGAAGAGTATAGGAGGAGGGCCAAAATTGCTAATGACTTTATGTGCGGATTATGCAGGAGGAGTGGTGTGGAATTTGTGGATGTGTGGAGTGAGTTCGTTGGGCGAAAGAATTTATATAAGATGGATGGTTTACATTTGAATGGATTTGGTGTACAGAGACTTGAAAAGGTGTTGTTGAATGAAGTGGAAGTGGATGTGTAGAATCAGGGAAACTAGAGTTATTAAGGGGGGGGGAGGTAGATATGCAGACTTTAGGGAGACAGTTGAGTGCATGAATGTGTGTAATATGCCTGAGCGAGTATGAAGGACAACAAATCAGAATGGAATAGTTAGTATAAGGCATCAAAATAGGGATGGGACAAATGGGCTTCTGCAAATCATGTATACTAATGCCAGAAGTATTAGGAACAAGAAGAAAGTATTTTTGGCCTTGGTTAGCACTTCCAGGCCACAGGTTATTGGCATTAGTGAAACATGGCTGACAGAAGATGATATAGCTAGTGGGATTGAATGTGAGGGGTATGGTGTGTTCAGGAGTGACAGAGAGAATAAAATTGGGGGAGGAGTGTTATTGATGATAGCTGATGAGCTACAGCCAAGGAGAATAGAAGTGGAACTGCACGATAAAGAAAAGAGCACATTTGAGGCTATTTGGTGCGAGATTGAGGCTAGCAGAACAAAATATACAGTTGGGTGCTGGTATAGACTAGGTGATGAAATAGATGGTGGAGATAGTATGCATAAGCAAATAGAAGAAATGAGTGGAAGGAAGGTAATTATTATGGGAGATTTCAACTATGGTAACATTGATTGGAAGGAGGAGAGGACACATGGGAGGAAGGAATTGGATTTTATGCGGTTATTAAGGGATAACTATCTGCGACAGCGTGTAATGGAAAATACTAGGGGTCAGAGAGTGCTTGACCTAGTAATTGTATCTGAGAATATGACCACGTTGCCACTAATTGGTGAGAGTGATCATAGGGTCTTGACTTGGGAGGTGGCTAAAGGTGTGGAATTTACAATTAAGACAGGATATGTGTGAAATTATCGGGCTGGTAAGTATGACAAGCTTAGGAGTTTGATTGGTTCAGTGCCATGGCATGTGAAACTGCAAGGGCTGGATGTTGATAGTGCATGGGAGGCAGTTAAGAAGTGTTTGCATGAGGCAATGGCTGACTGTATACCTAGAGTCCGAATAATAAATCAAGTAGGGGTTAAATGGATGAATAACACCATTAAGCTTGAGCTGCAAAAAAAGAAACAACTGTGGAGGGAATTTAAGGAGAAAGGTGACCGGCAGGCACATGAACGGTATAAAGTGCAGGCCAGGAAGGTAACGAGTGTGGTAAGAAAAGCAAAAGCGGATTATGAAAGAACATTAGCCATGCAGGCTAAAGAGAATTCCAAACAGTTTTTTCAATATTTTGCAAGTAAAAGAAAAAATGTATATGGCAGAATGATTTTAAAGAATGCTGATGGTAGAGAGGTAACCAAATCAGTTGATATAGTTGAATTACTGAGCGAGCACTTTGCAAGAGTATATCATCCAGGTGGTGTCATTACAGGAATGAATAAACCAATAGCTTATATGGGAATTGTGGTGAATGAAGTCGAGGTGAATAGTCTATTACAAAACCTCAATGTCGATACATCTGTGGGATTGGATGGTATAGCAGCTCGTGTCGTATGTTAAGCGGTTAGAGAATTGTCAGTGTCCTTGACCATTTTGTTTAATTTGAGTCTCGGGTCTGGGTTAGTCCCGAGGGGATGGAAAAAGGGGAAAATAGTTCCACTGCATAACGGAGGTTACAAGACTGCTTTGTAAATTACCGACCGATCAGCATATCAGGAATCGTTGTCAAGGTCTTGGAGAAAATACTCGAGAAAAATACAGGAATGGATACATGAAAATTGGATACTGTATGGGGGGACACACATGGTTTTGTGAAGGGTAGATCATGCCTCAGTAACTTGCTCATGTTTTATAAAACAGTGACGGCTGAACTGGATAAGGGTAATGGGTTTACAGTGATTCTACTGGACCTTGCTAAAGCCTTTGACAGTATACTACATGGAATTCTAATCAGTAAACTGCAGCATATGGGGATGGATATAGGGTTGGTGAGATGGATAGGAGGGTGGTTCATGGAGAGATATCAGAGAGTGATTTATTCAGGAGTAGAGTCCAAAAGACGGCCTGACTAGTGGTGTGCCACAGGGTTCTGTTCTTGGACCACTACTTTTCAATTTGTTCATTAACAATATAGGAAAGGATCTGAGAGGAAGTGTTCATTTGTTTGCTGATGATACAAAGTTGGGTAGAGCAATAGTGAGTGCATGGGATGTCAAAATTTTGCAAGATGATTTGGATAGTTTGGAGGACTGGGCTAAGGCGAATGGATGTCATTTTAATGTGGTAAAGTGTAAGGTTATGCATTTTTGGGGTGAAAAGATTAGCAGCAGTATATCATATTGGTGGAACCGTACTCCAGGAGATTGACGAGGCCAGGGGAGTGTTGGTAGATAGGCAGTTGAAGTTTAGGGGGCATATCGCAAAAGTGGCTAAATTAGCTCATCAAATCACTTGGTTGCTGAAAAAATACTTTAACAAGCAGAGACAAACAGGTTATTGTTCCTCTGTATCGAGCCTTGATAAAACCCCATCTAGACTACTGTGCCTAGATATGGGCACCAAGGTTTCTTCTTGATGGGGAGGAGGTGGAGAGGATCCAGAGACGAGTGACTAAGATGATAGCAGGTCTATGGAATGAACCTTATGAGAACAGGTTGAAGATTTGTGGGTTGCAGAAATTGGTTGATAGGCAGAAAAGGGATGATTTGATTGAGACATTCAAATTACTGAAGGGTTTCTATAAGATTAATTCAGAAGATATTTTTGAGAATAGGACTGGTGATGGGAGGACTTGGGGCCATACATGGAAGCTGGACAAGAGTGTGGTTAGCAAGGGTGTTAGAGCTAGGTTTTTTACTTGGAGAGTGGTGAATGAGTGGAATAAGCTGCCAGAGTCTGTTGTGGGTGCCATGACTGTGAATGAGTTCACGGCGAGGTATGATAGATACTGTGTGAATGTCGAATAGTTGTTCTTGACATCATATCTGACGACGTCAAGAATATTGACTGATGATATATTAGGGCCTCTCTCGATGAGTCTGTTGACTCCTTGGAGTTGCCCATAATAATAATAAGATAAGCCTATTACTGAAATAAGAGCCAACAGGCTTCACTTCGGCGAAGTAAAATTATTCAAAATTAAGTGGATATTGAATACCACATTATTTCTTAGCCGAATAAGAAACTCAAAGATAGGAAATCTAATCTAAGAGTTTCATGCTGAATATAGAAAACTGTATAAAGTTCGCTGAGTCCAAACATAAGCCAACACCTGAATGTGGTATTCAATATCCACTTAATTTTGAATAAGGTAAGCCTATCTTTCATAGGCTTATGTCTGGAGCTTCACTTCTTCTTGCGTGATGTAAGTTCAATTTGGCAAACGCTTCCAAAATAACCCAGTTTCATCCGTTAAAAATTTGCTGTAGCAGGTAGCTTTCCTTCCTTCCTGATTAAATCTTCAAATTTTTTCACAAACTTTTCTGCAGCCTCTTTATCTGCACTCTTTAGCAGCTTCCCCCTGTCTGAGAACACTATGGATGCCTGCTCTACCTTGGAATCTGTGAAACCAGCCTCAACTTGCTTTGAATTCCTCAGTTTGATGTGAGGTACGTCCTGGAGTTTTCTTTTGCAATTCGTCAAAAATTAACCTAGCCTTCTCACAGATCGTTGCCTGATGGATCTCCCTTCATCTGTCTTTCTCTAATCCAGGTAATAAGCATCTTTTTCATCCCTTCATTGATTGAAGATCTATTCTTGTCAGAAATCTTCATTGCACCAGCAGACACCCTAGCATCCATAATCTTCTCTCTCTCTCTCTCTCTCTGTTGCCACAGTTGACCTAGGAACTCCCTACTCTCGAGCTACATCTGTAATTGTTCTACCTTTCTGCACTTTATCTACAATTTCTTTCTTCTTCTCTATGCTCAACCAAGTGTGCTTCTTTCCTGAATTATTCCTCTGTTCACTTCTCTTTGAACCCATTCTTAAATTTCACTCAAAAAAATAACTGCAGATGCACAAAATTTTTACTTTCTGAAAAATGCAGAATTGAAAATTAGCACAAACAATATGAGCAAACACCAACGCAGCCCAACAAGAAATAACATCGCACAATTCCATGCACGTGCTGGCCTGCGAAATTCAACTGCCGAATTGCAGGATGTTGAATTGTGAGGCGCACAATTTACAAACAGAACTTTGGTTAGGCCATTTGGTGTATATTCAGACAAGCATTCCACTTCTGATGACATATCAGAAGTGGAATATACAAAGATTAGTTAGTGAATCCACAAACACTTCAAGATCAATTGTCAAAAATCTGAGATACTTGGAACTTAGGTGTTGTCAATTTCCAATTTTTTTGAGTAATAATTGTCTCTACTAATCAGTTTTATGCTGTGTAGAAGGGGGACTGGTCTAGTTGGTCAAAGGTAACATGTTTGTTCTTTAATCAACAAGCCATCGGTACAAATTCCATTACAGAGGGGGGGGGATGTTTGTGAATGCTTTTAGATGTTAGATTAATTTCATCATCCAATATAAACTCATTTCCCTTGCTTAATATCTTTCATGGGTGTGATTCATGTTAAAATATGTTTAGTGCTACAAATAAAAATATTTATTATTAATATTGAATTCTGTAGTAGTTAATTCAGTCTGAAGAGCTTCAAAAATGAGGGAGGGGAATTCATTTGGTGGATATGAAATCTGCTAATTTTAAATACCTTATTTCAGCTGTATAAAATTATGTAAATCGAATTCGTATATTTAGAATGATCTTAATCTGCAGAGTGTGGAAGAGAGATATAAGTGCCAGAAATAGGGCATGGGTAAAGGCTGCTTGAGCAATGAACAAAAGCTTTTTCAACAGCATCGTGGTCTGCATATTCTAAAGGTCAGAAGGCTAAATAAGGTATGTTTAAAATGGATGAATGAAGAGATTAAGCATACAGTCTGTAAAACAAAGATATTATGTCAGCAGCAGTAGGAAGGGTAATAATCAGTTGCATGAGGAGTACTAAGAACAGCAAAAGCACAGTATGAGCAGATATTTTTCAATCAGGCCATGAAAAATCCTCAAGAGCTCATTCAATATGTGACACGTAGAAGTAAGTATGAAGTAGATGAAAATGGATTGGCAACTTATTCAAGTAATATGAGCAGTTCAAGTTATTTCATCCTCATAAGTGTGATACATCATGAGGAGCCTGAGTGTCGAAGTTTATGCCATAGAAAAGACTGATGGTGAGTGAGCAGGAGATAGGAGGAATTAAGTGAACTTCAAGTTAATAAAACAGTAGGACTCAATGATACTACAACTTGATGATTCTGGATGCTGGCCTAGCTCTCACCAAAAATACAACTGGTATCCACAATTCCAGCATGGTAAATACTGCTAATAATGTTGGAAATAGTTTAACTGGATATATGCAGTTTTATATTGCTCTCACACATAGAATATTGCAAGGCCTATAATAAATGCTGTATATGGGCTGGCATCAAGAACAAAATGTTTGTTCTTTCTGAAGAACTGAAAGTAGTAGTATTTGGGATATACCTCATGGAGAAGGCGCTTCCACGGAACTGAGATAGATCAGATGGAAATGAATGGGAGTAGTAGGTTTGGTGACAGCAGTTCAACAGTGAAAGGATGCTGAGTGACTGTTGCTCCTGTTACTTCGCTGGCCTGGTTGGCCAAGTGATTAGTGTACCCACTTTTTAACCAACAGGTTGCAGGTTCGAATCCTGTTGTGGGCATGGATGTTTGCGATTTGTCTTACCTTGTGTACTGCTATAACCTTTGATATGGTGCAGTATGACCTTTGTTGTCCTCACACCATTAAAACCATAAATCATCATCATCAGCTCCTGTTACTTCGGGTTTAGCAGAAATGGAGGGTACGATGGATGCCATTTCTGTTGAACAGTGTTCATGGAAATGTCTAGAAGAGACACAGTGTGAAAATTGACAATCTCTGAGATAGTGGCAGAACAGTGAGAGGGGTCATCATACAACCAAACTATCCTCTTAGTGAGATTTTAGATACACCACTCCAAATGATATACAAAATAATTTGCATGGAAATATTCAGTTTTGCTGATAATGCAAAATTGGGTCGTGTAGAGAACTTGCAGGATGATTTAAATAGAATGAGGAAATATTATAGGCAAATGATTCTAATGGATGGCAGCTTAATTTGGAAATGGTAAAGTTATGCATTTTGGGTTCAAAAGATTCCAAGCTGTATGTGATGTTGATGGAATTGTACTCTAGGAAATTGATGAAGTTAAGGATTTTGAGTTGTTAGTAGATAGGGAGTTGAATTTAAGAGGCCGTATTACAAAACTGGCCAAGGTAGTACCTTATAGGATTGCTTTTTGAAGAGCAAAGAACACTCAAGCAGATATATGATTATCATTCCTCCTTATAAGGCTTTGATATATTGTCATATCTGGATACTGTGCTCTGGTCTGCTCACCTGAGTTTTTTAGGAGATGAAGTAGTGGAGATGGATCAAAGACAAATGATCTAGATAAGGAGCACTCCAAGAAGATTCACTATGAGGATAGTTTGGGAGTTTGTGGATTGCAAGGGTTGGTTGATAAAGGCAGGAAAGTGGAAGATTTGAAAACATTAAAAGGGTTTTATAGGATTAATGCAGAGGAAATTTTTCAGCACTTGGCTACTAGGTTTTTTTTTTTTTTTGCTTGAGAGTGGGAATGGGTTACCAGAATATTGAGTGCTTCGTTGATGGCATATTCAGGGAGAGGTACAATAGCTATTGTTGTGGGTGTGGGTCTCTTGCAAAGAGTCTTTGGACCCCATGGAGGTTTCTGTGCAATAATCTGAAGTGGATCAAACCATGGCACAAGAAGTTGGAAAATGTTCAGATGGGTGCAGTGAATAGACGGCTGCAACCTTTGATTGCACCTTACTGTTTTCAAATTTGCAGTACTACATTGCATTTACACTGATGTGACACTATGACTATACATTAGTGAGTTCGTAATGCCCTTCTGGTGGTGGCAAATGCTTCGCCCACAGAAATCAATTTATGCTCCACTTTTTTTTCGTAAACAAGTATAGTATTGGTTGTCATGCAAAGTTGATAAATGTTATACATTGACAGAATTGCAACTGAGTTACACCTCTCAGTGACAATTTGTTAGATGAGAAAATAATCAGTATCCTCAGGCTGCATAATTTTTCATTAAAATTATGCACTTCTGGTACACTTCTGGTGTAAATATTTTTCAGCACTTGGCTTGTCATTATGTACACCTTCTGGCTAATTTATTAGGTATATCCAACTGAGAGCCAGTTTGCACCCTTTTTAGTACTCGATCCTTTTTTTGGGGTGAAGTTGGGTTCATGAAACATTACAAGCAGGTTGGTCGATTGGTAGAGCCTCTGCTACTAATGGCTCAGTTAAGTAAGTTTGAGTGCCGTTAGTAGTTGGAAGGGGACCAATCGTTCGGTGTTGTTGGCACACTCTCCCTCGATGAGTCTTTGGACTCCCTGGAGGTGTCAAATAATAATAATAATAATAATAATAAATTGTGGCTCACAGTTCTGCCTCATTCGAAATTATCAGATGGATTGAGATCTGACTGAGAATTTAGGATGAATATGATTTACTCATCCTCATGATCTGGAACACGTTTCAAATAGTCTCTGCTCTGTACGATGCTGTTATACTGCTGGATACATGTTCATGAGAGTACATTGCTTAAAGCTTATCAACTTGATAAACTATGGGCATGAAAGGCTTTCACCTGATTGGCAGTTATGTTCAAGTAAGCTGTGCCATTCTGGTTGCTTCATCTTATCATGGGACTTGATGTGGTAAGAAAAGGCTATTGGGCATTGCAACCTGATTTTTCTGTCAATGATTCATTGGACCAAGTAACCTTTTATTCTCTTCTCCCCCTCCCTCCCCCCATGCTCTATATATCCATTGTCTGTGTTGTTGTATCACTTCTAGCTTCAATGGAAAAGGGATGGAACTAGCAGAATTGGATAAGTACCAGATTGACATAATACGTGTTACCAAAACAAACAAGACAGAACAGGCGGGATTTTTCTAAGCAAATACAAGACAATTGGGAAAAGGAGTACAATAGCATTCAGTGCTACATCGGAGGATAATCTTCATGAATGGCAGGCAGTATCAAGAAGAGTGACGTGAGAAAATATCAGAACTGGGAACTGGAAAATTAGAATTATTTGTGCCTATGGCCACACAGAAGGTTGCACCAAGGAAGACGTAGAGCAATTTTTTTTTAAGACATTAGAAAGTCATCTGACAAAAAAATATTTCATCATCCCAAAACATTTCTGTGTCTTGTAAAATCAGAGAAAAGAGCAAAGCTAATAAGTACCTATTGGATTTCTGTTGAGGATATGAACTAGTTATTACTAATGTCAAAATATCTGTTGGATTTCTGCTCAGGACATGGACTAGTTATTACTAACATCATGTTCCATCATAAAAATGTGCACAAATTCACATGGAGAGAAGAGGCTAGGAATAAGAAAAGTCTCATTGACTATATTATTGATAGTGATGTTTTCTACCTGGTGCAGGACACCAGAGTGTACAGAGGATTTGAAATTGGAAGTGATCACTATTTAGTCTTGAGCAGGATAAAATTGAATTTCATATTGAAAAGAATAACATGTTAGAAAGTGTTAAAGCGAATAAAAGTTGAGCAGCCCTCAGATGTGAACTGTAGACTAAAATACACAAAAAAAAGATTATTGAAGAAAAAATGAAAGAGTTTGAGAACAGGAATCAGACCTTGGAGATTCAGTGGCAAACTCTGAAGAAAACATTGATTGATTCTGCCAGAGAGGCATGTGGTGAGGTCTGTAAGGATAAAAAATCAGAACTCCCTGGTGGACACAGGAAGTTATGGAGGCAGTGAAGGAAAAGAAGAAAGCATATCAAAAGTTCCTGTCAAATAAGTCAGCTTGTGCTCTTAGGGAATATAGAGACAAATGCAAGAATATAGAAAATAAATATCAAGAAGGTGGCAAAATATTCTGGAGGTTGTTGAAGAAGCTTAAGAATGGAGGAAAGCGTGCTGTAAAAGGAATTAGAGATGATAAAGGTGACATGAAAACGGGAGAAAAAGATATCCTTGAAGTATGGAGTAATTACTTTGAAAAACTGCTAAATGACACAAGCAATGATGACAGCACAGTGGTAAAAAACACTGACCAAGCATGCAGTCAGGAATACATATCTATACTTGAAGTAGAAAAAGCCATCAAAGGCTTGAAATGTGGAAAGGCAGCAGGAGTAGATGATATTCGACCAGAAATGCTGAAGTATGGTGGTATAAGAGTCTTACAGTGGCTGCACTGCATAGTTCAGAAGGCCTGGACAGAGGGACGAATTCCCGATGATTGGAGTAGAGCTCTCATAGTACCCATATATAAAAAGGGAAATAAAACTGCATGTTAGAATTACAGAGGTATTTCCCTACTGAGTGTTCCTGGCAAGATCTATGCAAGTATACTTGAGAAACGGTTGAGAAGAATTGTGGAAGAAAAACTTGGTGAAGAACACGCTGGATTCAGGCCAAATAGAGGCTGTCAGGATCAGATTTTCACTTTATGACAAATAGTCGAGAAAGCATGGGAATATAACAAAGATCTGTATTTAAGTTTTGTCGATTTGGAAAAGGCATATGACAAGGTGCCAAGAGAGAAGCTATTCGATACGCTGCAGTTATATGGTGTCAGTGGGACATTATATCAAGCAATACTTAGTCTTTATTTGAGTTGTAAGTCAGCGGTTAGAATTTAAGGAAGTACAGGAAGATAGTTTAATGTTAAATCTGGTGTGAGACAAGGATGTGCATTATCCCCTCTGTTATTCATTATCTATATGGATCACATTGTGAAGGAAAGTGGTATTAAACATGATATCAAAATTGGAGATGTTAATGTCAGCTCTTTGCTTTATGCAGATGATATTATACTTCTAAATAAATCCGCTACAAGTCTGCATGATTCTCTGACTAAATTGAATAGCTGTTGTAATAAATATGGTATGAAGGTAAGCAATAAAAAGACAAAGACAATGAAAATAGGCAGAATCATTGAAAATGTCAATTGTGTTGTGAATGGAGAACCTGTGGAACAAGTAAAACATTTCGGCTATTTAGGCACGATTTTTACTGAAGATGGTAAATTAAATATAGAAATAGACAACAGAATCAGAAAAACTGGTATGGTGGGAAGTCAACTGAATAATTTCATATGGAATAAGAGAGAAATTAGTCGGGACACTAAATTAGCTGTATACAAGACAGTGTTCAAACCAGTTTTAACTTATGGATCTGAGAGCTGGGTCAGAAGTAAAACACTTGACCAAAGACTAGAGACCACAGATATGAGAGTCCTGAGACAGATTATAGGAGTGAACAGATGGCATCAGTGGCAATATCATATTAAAAACGAGGATATTAGGAAAGAACTTGACATTGTCAGCATCCAGGAATGTGTTAGCGGAGCTAATCTCAGGTGGTATGGTCACTTAAACAGAATGGGCGAGGAAAGATTAGCAAAACAAGTGTTCTCTGCCAGGTTGGCAGCAAAACGACCCAGAGGAAGACCAAGAAATAGGTGGATTGATATGGTACAAAGTGCTTTAGACAATAGAAATATAAGATCTGATAATGTTGGAGTCTTGACAAGTAACAGACTGATTTGGAGGAAAATTGTAGATAGGAAATTAATAATTATGTAATTTTTTTCATGTAGTACTATCATATCCTGTACATCCCTTGAGGGTACATGGCAAGAATTTGATGATTATGATGATGATGATATTCCATCATAAAGATGTACACATGAAGAGATGACACAAATATCTCACTGATTGTTATAATTGATAATAATATCTTCGTGTTTGTTCAGGACACAAGAGGATACATAGGATTTGAAATAAGAAGAGATCACCATTTAGTTTTAAGAAGGATAAAATTGAATATCATATCATGAGAAAGTTATAAAAAGAATCAAAATTGAATAGCTTTCAGAGGAGAACTGTAGACTCAAACACAAATATTCAAAAAAATTAAGTTTGAAAACAAGAACCAAACCTGGTTTAGAGTCAAACTCTAAAGAAAACATTGAGTCAACTATCAGTATTTCACAACTTCATGGTGGATTCAGGAAGTTAGAGCTACAAAGGAAAAGAAGAAAGCTTATTGAAAGTTCCTAGCAAGACAGTCAGTATATGCCCTAAAAGAGTACAGAGAAAAATATAAATAAGCTAAGCTATGTGTAAAAGAAGCTAAACAAAAGTCATGAGTAAGACTTGAGTAAGAATATAGCAAACAAATGTCATGAATGTGACAAAATGTTCTGGAAGCTATCAAAAAATCTTTGAAATAGAAAAAAAAAAAGTATACTGTAAAAGAAATCAGATGATAAAGGCAACATGAAAACTGAAAATAAAGATATTCTGAATGTCTGGAGTAATTAATTTATTTTGAAAATTGCTAAATGAAACAAGCAGTGATAGCACGGTGGTAGAAAAATTCAAGAGTAATGCTATCATTAGTATATATGAATACTTGGGTAGAAAAATCCATCAAAAATCTGAAATATGGAAAGACAGCTGGAATAGATGAAATTTGAAATAATGGGAATATAACAGGGATATGTATACACATTGTAGATATGGAAAAGGCATATGACAAGAGTGCCAAGAGAAAAGCTGTTGAAAACTACAGTTGTATGGTGTAAATGGAGCATTATATTGAACAATGTATAGTCCATATTTAAGTTGCAAGTCAGCAGTTACAATTAAAGGTACAGGAAGATGGTTAAATGTTAAATCAGATGTGAGACAAAGGTACCACATTATCTCCACTGTTATTCATCATCTATATGGATCACATTATGAAGGAAACTGGCATTAAACCTGATATCAAAACTGGAGGTGTTAATCTCAGTTACTTTATGCAGATGATATTATACTCATAAATAAATCCACTAGATTTTCTAACTAAATTTCATAACTGTAATAAGTCATTTTCCTGATATGTCTTGCATGGATGTCCTGCTTACTGTGAGCAGTACATGATTAGTTTTACATTATTAACTATCTCTTATCAACAATTTTCCTCCAAATCATTCAGTTACTTGAGCACTCTGGTATTCCAACATTTTTTACTTTAAAGGCACTTCTGACTGAATCAATCTACCTGGACCTTGGTATTTCTCTGGGTCTTTTTCCTGCCACCTTTGTATCAAACACTAGTTTTGCTAATCTTTCCTATCCCATTCTATTTAAGTGGCAATGTTGCCTTAGATTAGCCCTGCTAATCTAAGTTTACATTCTTGAATGTAAACAATGTCAAGTTGCATTCTAATAGCTTCATTTTTAATATGATTCTGCCATTCATACTATCTGTTCACTCCCTGATTTTTCTTGGACCTCTCATATCTGTGGTCTCTAATCTTTGATCACATGCGTTATTTATAACCCAATTTTCCAATCCATAACTGAAAACTGGTTTGAACACTGTCTTGTATACTGTTAGTTTAGTTTTGGCTAATTTCTCTTTTAGTTCATATAAATATTCATCTGGCTCTGTACCTTACCAGCTTTGTTTATTCTGTTTATTTCCAGATTTAACTTGGTATCTGCACTAAAAACTGTGCCTAAATAGTTGAAATATTTTACTTGTTCTATAGATTCTCCATTCAAATTACAGCTGAAGTTTTCTATGTTCCTGCCTAGTTTCATAGTTTCTCATTTTCATGCGAAATTCATTACAGCTGTTATTCACTTTAGTTAGATAATTCTGGAAACTTGCACTTGATGTGTTTAGGAGTACATCATGTGTATAAAGCCAAAAGCTAAGTTTGATATTGCCAATTCTAATATCAAGTTTAATGCCACTTTCTTTCATTTTATGTGATCCATATAGATGATGAATAAGAGTGGAGATAATGTACATCCTTGTCTTACACCTGATTTTACACCAAACTATCTTCCTGTATTTCCTTCAATTCTAACTGCTGACTTACCCCTTAAATATAGACTATGTATTGCTCTTTACAGTACTCTTTCCTCCATTTCTAAGCTTTTTCAATAGCCTCCAGAATATTTTGCTTCCTGATAATTTTCCTACCTCACAATTTATTGCGAATTCATTTTGTTTATTAAATCCAAAATTATTCTGTATATTTTTTATAATTTAAAATAAGTTCCATTAATATTTTTGTTATTTGAAGAAATAAGTGCAATATTGTTCTGATTTGTTTTTTGAAATACTATGTTCTCTATGAAATTAAATGATGGTTTTATTATATTGAAATGGAGGATATTATGGTTCAATCTATATTGTTTAGTCAGAATTTACCAGTTAGCTTACGAGAACAAGACCAGGATTTTATGCATTGGTTGCACTATTTAAAAACATGAACTCTACCCACAATCCTTATATTCACCTTTTATTAATGCATTGAATAAGTTTCACCAGCCTGGAGTTCAAAAAAATAACAAGTGGAAGTGAAGATAAAAGCTCATTAAACACAGTAAATAAGCTATGTTAAAAAAAAAAAATTCATAAGTGATCTCTAGGTGGGTGCATAATAAAATATTAAACTATAGAGCTTAGAAGCTTATATTTGTCTTACATACATACTATAATAGACAGTATTACAGATTCGTCTTTATTTTATAGCAAAATGTGGAAACGAGAAAGTAAGAAATCTACAAAAAGTTTCCTACTTTTTGATATTTTTATAGGAAGCTTATGAGAAGGGTATGTTCACAAACTCTCTGGTAAATTTTTGATAATTAAGTTTCTTTCTACATTTGGCTATAAAATATGGATGAATCTGCAATATCCTCCATTATAATATCTTATTTCAAATTGAAGAATCCCAGCTTTATACTTAAAACTTGACAGTTATTATATTTATCATTATCAAATTCCTGCCATATACCCTCAAGGGTGTACAGGATATGATAGTACTACATGAAAAATTTACATCATTACTAACTTCCTATCTACAATTTTCCTCCAAATCAATCTGTTACTTGTCAAGACTCCAACATTATCAGATCTTATATTTCTATTGTCTAAGTTACTTTGTTATTATATTTAAGGAAAGCAAAATTTTATTTTCCCTTTTTATTAAAGAAATTCTAAAAATCTTCATTTTGGCTATGTAAAATAAACAAATAGGAGATATTAAAAATGCATTCTTATTTCATAACAGAATATATATATGTTACATTTAAAGTGATAAATTCAGTTATTATTAATAATTACCAGTTAAAGTGAATAATTCCTAGAGGAGTCTGGTACATGTAATAAAACATGTCTATAGGTTTTATATATAGGTTTTCATTCTCAGTAGAAATTATAACAGCTTAGTTTACGTTAGTTTATAATGAAAAAAGTAAGGAAAGTACTTCTTTTGCACTCAATAAAATCAGAAATCATTATAAACTAACCTAACCTAAACTAACCTGGATGTCGCATGTTGAACCAGAGTGTAGTCGTAGTTTGTCGTGGGCATATTAATGAGGATAAAAGATAAACGTTGTTGTGGGCCGAGCTTAATAATTGTGGTCAGATAAATGGGAATAACAAATAAAAGTTGTTGTGAGCAGATGAATGGAGATAATAGATAAATCAGAGAGGAACTGATCAGTGTTTTTCTCCATTGATGAGGAAAGAGGTACAGCAACGACGTTTATCTATTATCCCCATTCATCTGCCCACAACAACTTTTATTTGTTATTCCCATTTATCTGCCCGCAATCATTAAGCTCGGCCCACAACAAACTACGACTACACTCTGATTCGACATGCGGCATCCAGGTTAGTTTAGGTTATAATGATTTCTGATTTCATTGAGTGCAAAAGAAGTACTTTCCTTTCTTTTTTCATTATAAACTAACCTAAGCTGTTATAATTTCTGTTGAGAATGAATGCCTATATGCAGGACCAGTGCCTAGTATTTTTCTTGTGCATGCGATTAATGTTTGGCGCTTTACCAAAAACGTTTTTTTTTTTTAAATCAAGTGTGAATAAAATGAACAGCAAATGAAAACTGCTTTACAGTATAATGTTGCCTACGGATTAGTCCTGCTTGTACAAATTTTTTTTTACACGGAACTCAACAATTAATCATAAGTTGATTTATGATACATCAAAAAATAAAGAACTATTTTAGGTATATTTTCGTAAATTTTAATCAAAAATTATAGTGATATAATCGGGTCCAGGATACAATTCCAGAATTTATTTGTTCGTTTCCGGGAAGATCTGAAGGGGCCCAAACGGAAGATGACGTACATTCATAATTATATGTACCATTCGTTGTTCATTTAAACTCTTATCTCATATTTTTTTGACATCTTTTAGGCACCTTTTCTTCTGCAGCGCCTGTGTATATTGCACACTTCGCAAATGCCACCAGCCGGGCCTGCCTATACACAAAACCTATAAACATGTTTTTATTACATTTACCAGACTCCTCTAGAAATTATTCACTTTAACTGGTTAGAGTGATTAATTCTAATTATTCACTTTAACCGGTTATTATTAATAATAACCGGATTTATCACTTTAACCGTAACATATATACTGCTCAAAACAGTTAGGGGATATTTTGGTTTTCTTGTAAATTATAAAGTTATAAAAATAATTTACAAATGTAACACATTTATTTAAAAATCTTAATCTACAACAGTAGAACATGCAACTGCATACAAAATCATGTTAAGACTTGTCGAAATGTGTCTTAGCTGTATTAGCATGTGGGGGTATAAAAGCATGACTTATTGCCCTCACTTTCACAGTCCATAATTAAGACTTCAGTTGTAAACTTGCGTCACCTACTACCCATTATTTTGTTTAAAATGGCAGAGCAACATAATATCCCGGAATCCATGGCTTGGAGAGCCATTGGTCGATTAGAAGCTAGACAAACTCAGCGAGTTGTTGCTGAAGCATGTTGTGTATCTCAAAGTGTAATTTCACGACTTTGGAATCACTTTCTGGAGATGGGAAATGTTTGCCAAAGACAAGGTCACTCAACAACTCCAAGAGACGATCAGTATTTGTCATTACTTGCCAGAAGAAATCGAACATTTAATGCAACACAATTTCGAAGCGAACTTGCCGCAGCAACAGGAAAGCTGGTATCAATACAGACAGTACGAAATCATCTTCATGCCATGCTCGAAGACCAATGGTTTGCATTCCACTTACTGCAAATCACAAAAGAGCTCGAAGAATTTGGGCACAGGAACACTGCAATTGGACAAATGAGGATTGAGCTCATATACTTTTTAGTGATGAGTCCAGGTTCAGTCTGCAACCAGATGACTGACAATTATCTTGATATGGCCTGAAATTGGAACAAGAAATAATCCACAGTTTGTTCGTGAAAGACCCTAACATCAATGTGGGAGTTTGATGGTATGGGCTGGAATAAGTATAGGTGGCCATACTGATCTGTATTTTATCAAAAATGGTTTGTTAACAGCCTAAAGGTATCGCAATGAGATTTTGGAACCTATAGTTCGTCCATATGCTGCTGCAATTGGCCAAGAATTCATTTTTATGGATGGCAGTGCTCGTCCACACTATGCATATTTGGTACAAGAGTGGCTCGAGGAAGAAGGTATTGAACGAACGGACTGGCCTGCCTATTCACCAGATTGTAATCCAATCGAACATGCCTAGGATGCTTTAGGTAGGTGCGTTTCTGCTCGACTGGTGCCACCACGATCGCTTCAAGAGCTCGAAATTGCTTTCACAGAAGAGTGGGGAAATATCCCATAAGAACTGTTTGATCATCTTATCTGGTCCATGCAATCAAGATGTACCTCTGTTTTTGCTATTCCTGTTGTTATTCTTGTGAAAATTATTATTATTACGGGCAACTCCAAGGAGTCGACAGACTCATTGAGGGAGACCCTAACAGCATGTCAAGAACAACTATTCGTCTTTCACACAGTATCTATCATACCTCGCCTTAAACTCATTCACGGTCATAGCACCCACAACAGACTCTGGCAGCTTATTCCACTCATTTACCCCTCTCCAAGTAAAGAACCTAGCTCTAACACCCCTGTTAACCAAGTTTTTTTGCCCAGCTTCCATGTATGGCCCCTAGTCCTCTCACCACCAGCCCTATTCTCAAAAATATCTTCGGGATTAATCTTATAGAAACCCTTCAGTAATTTGAATGTCTCAATCAAATCACCCCTTTTCTGCCTATCAACCAATTTTTGCAACCCACAAATCTTCAGTCTGTTCTCATAAGGTTCATTCCACAGACCTGCCACCATCTTGGTCACTCGTCTCTGGATCATCTCCACCTCCTCCCCATCAAGAAGAAACTCTGGCGCCCATATTACGCTAAAATGTATAATTTGTTAAATTTGTAATAAATATCGATATTTTAAACAATATGTCATCAATTACACCCTATCCATAAATAAGAAATATTTATTCATGTATAAAATACCCAATAGTTATAATTATTTGCAGAAATTTATAATTATCCAACAGAAACTAAAATATCCCTTAATTGTTTTGAGCAGTGTGTGTGTGTGTGTGTGTGTGTGTGTGTGTGTGTATGTACACAAGGGCTCACTCTAGTGAGTATGGGAATGCAAACCCGAGGTACCTGATGCTGGACCATGCCTTACTTCATGTAATGTACGTCTGTTATATTATCTGTAGACTGGTTCCTATCTTCTTTGTTTATACTTCCTCTCTTCTTCTTGTTCCTTCCCAATGCTATTAGAGTAATTCGAGGGCTAGGGGTGAATCTTTTCTATTTACTTTATTTTCTACCTTTAGTAGTGAGAGGAGTAGCCTATTTTAAGCAGTGGGAGTCTGCTGCTCTCCCAGGTTTGAAACCATACCATAATGGTTTCCTGAGGAAGGCAACAGGAAACCACCTCAGTATTATTTCCAAGAAAATATGGTGAACTCGGCAAATTTAGTTTCCACAACTGGCAAAAATTGGGTCTATCGGCAAACGATGGATGTCATGCCTGGCAGAAGAAGAAATGAGGCTTCTCAGGTCGTTAACCTACGAAATCCTCAAATGGACAATGAGGATGGGATCCCAAGTATTGAGGAAAATAGGAAGAAAATGAGACATACAAGAGAGAATGAGATAGAAACTATACATGTTGCAACTTGGAATATAAGAACAATGTTAAGAGCTGGTAAATTAGAGAACTTGAAGAAAGAAATGGAGAGGAATAAATTGGATGTGGTTGGTCTAAATGAAGTCAGGTGGGAAGATATAGGAGATTTTGAAAGTGATGGTTATAGAATTATATATTCCTGTAGAACATGGGGGGAAATGGAGTAGCGTTTGTTTTGAATGAAAAGGTTAAAAATTCAGTAGAAAAAATAATATATAAAAGTGACAGGGTGATTGAGATTAAACTGAAAGCAAAGCCTGTGGACATAATGATTATACAGATATATATATGCCCACAAGTGACCATGATGAAAATGAAGTAGAAGAGATAATGGAAGAAGACAGAACTAAAAGGTGTACCATCTGGATGGGAGACTGGAATGCGGTGGTAAGTGAAAAGGTAGAGAAGGGAATAACAGAAAGATATGGCCTTGGAAAAAGGAATGAGAGAGGTGAAAGACTTATAGAGTTTTGTAAAAGACACAAGCTAATCATTGGTAATACTTAGCTTAAACTTCCAAAGAGAAGAAGATATACATGGAAAATGCCAGGTGATATCGCAAGATACCAGATTGATTATATGTTAATACAAAACAGGTACAGAAACAGTGCAAAAAGGATATCAACATATCCAGGAGCTGATATCGACTCAGATCATAATTTGCTTGTTATGGAATTAAGAATACGATATAAGAAAATAAACAAAGGTAAAAACAAGAAAAGGTGGAACCTAGAAAAACTCAAAGGAGATGTAGGTAGGAAATTCAGAGAAGAACCGGAAAATAAAATAAGTAACAAAGAGAATATATCTGAAGAAACTATGGATGTTAATGCAAAATGGAATCAACTGAAAAACTTGATATATGAAACAGCTGCTGAAGAGATAGGTTTTGTGGAAGGGAAAAGAATTAAAAAGCCATGGATTACAAATGAAATAAGAAAAATGGAAGAAAGAAGAAGATGGAAAAATGTAAACACTGAAGAGGGAAGAAGAAAATACAAAGTATTAAATAATGAACTGAGAAGAGAAACTGATAAAGCAAGAGAGGAATGGTTGAAAACAGAATGCAAAGAAATTGAAGAAATGGAAAAAAGGGGGCGATATGATAAAATGTTTGAAAAAGCAAAAGAAATTTCAAATATTAAAAAAAAAAGCATAAGAAATCTATCATCAGAAGATAAGCAAGGAAAACTGATTTATGATATTGAAATGCAGGGTGAAAGATGGAAGGAATACATCGAAGAACTTTACGCAAAAAATTAAAGATCAACAAAAATTGAATTGGAAGAACAAAATGAAATCTCAACAGAAGAAAGAGGTGAAATACTAAAGAGAGAAGTAGAAACAGCAATTAAGGAATTAAAAAGTGGAAAGATGGAAGGAGTGGATGGAAATAAAAGAAAGAGTTAACAAAGGAAAATATGCCTTTTATAGCAAGAAAAATTTGTTTATTAATAAAATGAATAAAAATCTAAAGAAAAGGCTTATTAAGTGCTATATTTGGAGTATGACCTTATATGGGTCAGAAACATGGACAATTAGGAAGAAAGAAGCTAAAATGTTGGAGGCATTTGAAATGTGGTTATGGAGAAAATAAAGTGAACTGAAAAAATCACCAATGAAGAAGTATTACAAAGAGTTGAAGAAGAAAGGAATTTACTAAAGACCATAAGAAGAAGAAAGCATAACTGGATAGGACATGGATAATTTCAGTAGGAAACAGCCTACTGAAAAAAATGATAGAAGAGAAAATTGAAGGAAAGCGACCAAGAGGAAGAAGACGACTAATGATGCTTGATGATATAACGGGAACAAGAAGATATCAGGAAATGAAGGAGGAAGCAAGAGACAGAGGAAATTGGGGGAAGAGAATCTGCTGAGTTATATCATTGGACCTATCAAGAGACAGAACACTAATGATGATGATATATATATATATATATATATATATATACATATACAGGGTGATTATAAAATAACATCAAGTGTTCAGAGCCCTCTAGCGAGTAATGTATTGGATGAAACACACCAATATTTGGTAGACGTACACCGTGGAACATGGGGATTCGATTTAACGAGAAAAAAATAGTACCAAAAGTTGCCAACAGGGGAGATTTTAGCGCATTATCGCATTTCTTGTGAACGATCATGTAATGATCAAGGAAAGCATGTGAGATTTCTTATCGTTTGTAGACGAACTGCTTTTCGATTCCTCTTATCTTATGTGAGTGTGCTTTGTTAGTCTGTTGGTGATTGATTGGTTTGTGTCCTCCTGCCTACCTGCACTGCTAGAGTTCCAGTAGTTTCAAATCGGCGAATCAGTTTTTGTAAGTTTGTTATGCTAATCGGTGCTTTTTGTAAATTTTTCATACGCTGAAAATCATGAAGACAAGCACTGGCATTATTGTTCCGCTGATAATAGAGTTTGACTAACAAAGCACGCTCGCATAAGGTAAGAGGCATCAAAAAGCAGTTCATCTACGAATGATAAGAAATCTCACAGGCTTTCCTTTTATTGCATGATCACTCACGAGAAACGCGATAATGCAAATTAATGCATTTTACTCAGAAAAACAGCGAGTAAAATGTGAGTATATTCCAGGAATATTCCAGATGGGTTAGGTGTGCGGTGTTCATCCACCAAATAGCAATATCACCGATATGATATTTTTACATTTATTCCCGTTAAAGACTCCCCTAATTGTTTCCAGACTGCGTGATCCCCAAAAGTAAACACAACATATTAATGCTTCATAAAGAGGAAACTTTTCTATGCGTAAACACAGTGGTGTAGCTTGAGCTTTTGCCACCCGGGCCTGTCCCTGAGTTTTCCGCCCTCTCAATACACATCGAAAATATTACAGAAAAGTCAAAACGACGTATAGGGAAATAAATTAAAGCACTGTGTTTATTTTTGAAGTAAAACTTTAATTCTAACATTCTAAAATGTTATTTTTCTTGCTTTTCTGTTAGCAAAATCGTCGATGACATTGGCGAAGCCTATTTCATAGTAATGTAGGTAATTCTTAATCAATTTTAATTAGAAAAACTCCTCTCACAACTAGCAACACTTACAGCAATTGTGAGGAAAATTCGCAGTAGTATCACAATATTTGGAAATGAGTTCTCGAGACTGTATTTTAGAATTAACTGCAAAAGTTCAAAAAGGTTCAAAGTGCCGCCTGGGGTGGACCACCCCCTCTAGCTACGTCTCTGCTTAAACATTGCATTATGTTCCCGTTCATAGCCCGGATGTGCATTCAAAATACATACATACGTACACCTTTGAAAAGATATATAGATGGTGCAGTGGGTCAAATTTTTAGCATTCTAGCAGTTTTAAACCACTCAGAAGGTGAGGCAGGGTGAGTTCTGAGAAAATAGCACCTAGAGGCTATAATTGGTTAGTGTGAGTCGAAGGAGGTAAGCCTTGTCCTCCTCTTCCAAATTTTACACCTTTGAGTAATTCAAATATACCAACCAAAAATAGCATTCTCCTTCATTATTGTTTTCTAATATGCAGTATCTTAAAACAAACATTGTTCCCCACTCTCTGCAGATTTGGTTACAGTTAATTGACAAATTAAAGTATTCAAAGTTATCCTACAAATAATTGCATTAGACCAATTAAGATGAGCACTGATGCACTATGCACTATTAAAACTTTCATACATCATAAAAGATTTAGAAATGCAATCATACAGTCAAACTGGCATGAATTTTGTAGCATTGGTTGCACAAACCACGACAGCATGCGATGCCACTGAGAATACACTATTGGCCAAGATTGTGGAAACCTTTTGGTAAAAGTGTATTTTTGAGGTTTGATCTCTCATAACCACTTATTTTTGGTGTAATACCATAAAATTATATATCGATTGAAAGATAATTTAATCAAGAATGTAATGCAACAAAGTTGGTTCAATTATCTGTATTCTGTGGAAAGGTATAGCCAAATAACCAGAAAAAAGAAGCACAACTTGCTTAGGTTGACATGAAGTAGCTTTCCTTCATTTGAATGTAGCCAATGATCATGAGTGTTTAGAGGGCCAATCCGGTGTCATCTTGTTTTGGCAATGAGCCAGTAAGGTCACAGTAGGATTCAGCTATTGATGTCATGTATTGGAGCTGAGAGGAGGACATTTGTCAGTGTGTTATGTGATTTTTTTTTGTTTTGTTCTTTCATTTAGTGAGCTTGTAAAACGTAATAAAATTAAAGAAATGGTGCCAAGAGTTGACTGGTCACCCAGAAAGCGATGTAAAATAGTACTATTAAGTGAACAAGGCTACAGTTATGAAGAAATTAGAAGAAAAATTGGTGGAAACTTAACCAAAGGTGGCATTTCTAAATTTTTGAAGTGGTATAAGGAGACTCAGTCACTACAAAACCAGACTGGTAAAGACAGGAAAAGGTGCACAACAGCAACTGCAATTGGACAAATGAGGATTGAGCTCGTATACTTTTTAGTGACAAGTCCATGTTCAGTCTGCAACCAGATGATAGAAGAATTGAGAGACTGTGCCTACGTGTCAGAAGAAAATCATCTGGGTGTATACAAGATGAAATGGCGCAATTCAATGTGAAGTTGAGTGCAAGGACTGTTCGGCGCAGACTGCAGGAATTTGGTCTAAATGCTAGAATTCCATCAAAAAAGACATTTTTATCTCTCAAACAAAGTTTCAAAAGATTAAACTGGGAGCTAAAACCCATGTTAACTGAACAGCGGAACAATGGAACAGTGTTATTTGGAGTGATGAGACCAAAATCTCCCTGTTTGGTAGTGACGGCATAAAATACGTAAGGAGAAGATTTGCATCCTAATTACATTACAACCGTGAAACACCCACTCAGTGTTATGATCTGGGGTTGTATGACATCAAAAGGTGTGGGCAGAATTTGCATGATTAATGGGAATATAAATGCCCAAAAATACATAAATGAAATACTTGAGCCCAAACAGAAGCCTTTCGCACGTGATCTTTTCCAAGATAATGAAGCATTTATATTTCAACAGGATTCAACTCCATGTCATGTTGCTGCTGTGTGCAAAAAGTGGTTTCAAGATAACCATATTCCACTGCTGGAATGGCCTGGGAATAGCCCAGACCCAATCGAAAATCTGTTGAGCCGACTAAAGAAACTTGTTAGTCAGAAGCAACCCACCAATAAAACCCAATTAATAGAAGCAATAATTCAATCTTGGTTTTACGTTATAACAGCTGCAGAACTAAAAAACTTGATTCACTTCAAGGGAAGGCGTTGTAAGGCCGTAATTAACGCTAAAGGTTACCCAACTAAGTATTAACTCACATTGTGAGAATTTTTGTATATCTCATTTTTTCTACATATTTCACTTTTCTTCTTTATAACTGCTGTTCTAATAAAAAAATCTTTCATAAAAGTTACTGCATTACATTCTTCATTAAATTATCTTTCCATTGATATATAAGTTTATGGTATTACTCAAAAAAAAAAGTGCTGCTATGAGCCATCAAACCTCATAAATACACTTTTTCCAAAAGGTTTCCACAATTTTGGCCACTAGTGTACAATCCTCAACATCAGAATTGCCTTAGTTTGTTTTACTTAAGAAACTAAGTTTCTTAAATAGTGCATGAAACAATGGATTGATCTGTGTATTTTACAACTCCAAAATGAATACATTTAAACTCTTCTTTGATAATTACTCTAAAGCATTAACTGCTGTTCACTTACAAAAAATACTGTCCTCTGAAACAGAACTGCTTTGATATTGAATGAGGATTGTTGTAATTTAAAGTTTCTACCTGATCTCCAATGAGAACCAACAGTTCAAAACAGCAGTCAGACCAGTAAAACCTTAATCAAAAGGCCTGGTTGGCCGAGTGGTCAGTGTATCCGCTCTCCAGCCGAAAGGCTGCGGGTTCGAATCTTGCTGTGAGCATGGATGTTTGTGATTGTGAAATTACTAGTGATGATGATGGGTGGTAGTTGGTGGATTGAGCAGTGGAGACAGCATTGTAGAGTGCCCTTCCTCGATATGTTAGATGATAATAATAAAGAACCAATTACAGGCAGATACCTCGGTATTGCACGCCTTAAGTAGTTCAAACTAAGATAACTCCAGTGCCAAAGAATGTATTCTCATAAGCTCTCCAGTCAGTTTTTGAAACTTTCATAGTTTATGTTGCTCCCTCCAATGGGAGGTTATTATCTTTAGCACACCCACAGTACATTTTGTACTGTGGGTGTGCTAAGGATATTCTCCCCCTCCCCCCATTTTTATCAATTATTTGTATTGTATTTTTAATTTATTTTTTACATAGTTCAGAAACCCTGCTTTAAAGACCAAAGAGGAAACTTTTTCAAGCCACTTCAGGCCTGCAATAACCAGGATGATGGTCTCACACTGGTCAATGAAATTCATTTGCCATCTAAAGGCAGTCACAAACATCCATGCCCAAGGTGGGATTCAAAGCCACAGCCTATTGGTTGGAGAGCAGGTACACTAACCACTTGGCCAACCAGGCTGATATATGTATTTATTTATTCAATTATTTTCATGGGATCACATGATTATTACGTGATTTTTATTCTTCCTTCATTCTGCAATTTGGCTGAAGTGCTGAATATTCAGCTGAAGCATAATTAATTAAATTTTAAACATACGAATAAAATTTTATAAACAAATACCTTGGGGGGTGGGAAATGTTTATAAAAGTGCACCTGTGTAGCTCAGTGGAAGTGGTGTATTTCATCCACGCTACTAGATCGTCTGAAGAAAGAGCATCATAGGTCAATTCTGCTTGCTGAGTAGAGGAACTTTTACTAAGCCTTTTTTTTTTTTTTTCACAGATAGAAACTTTTTTTTTTGATTTTGACTTATTGAAAACATCATCTGTATCCTGAATGGAGTATCTATGGAATTAGACATTTCAGCTATTTAGAAAGTTTTTGGTGTAGATGTGATTACAATATGGAAATAAACCGAATTAAGAAAGCCAATATGGGAGAAAGTTAACTGAAGAAATATATATAGGGAAAAAGAGAAAAATTAGTCAAAACATTAAACTTGCTGTATACAAGACAGTGTCCAGTCTTGTAAGCCTATAAAAAGACCATCAGGTAGGAGTTAGATGAATCAGTAGTATCAGCAGGCGTTGCAGAAAAAAATGCTATGGAAGGGTATGTAAAAGGAAAGGTAATCAGCAAACTCATGAGCAATACACAGCAACAAAGGTGACCAGCATGGTACAGAAGGCAAAATCAGATGATGTGGAGAAATTAGCCAGAATAGGCCCAAAGAAATATTTTTGCTGATGTGGCAAATAAAAGGAAGTATGACTTTGAAGGATGAGTGCTCTAATGAGTGCTGATGGTAGCGAGGTGACAGAAGCAAACAAAACAGTTGTCACCTAGTAAACCACTTTGCAAGGATTTATCATCCAAGTGAAGATATAACAGAAAGTAATGTGGGAATAACAGTTGATAAATTGGAAGTACTTAGAGTATTTCTGGATGTCAGTGCAAATATGGCTGTGGAGTTAGGATGGGATATCAGTTCATATATTACAAGAAGGCATTAAGGAAAATTGGTAGTACTTCTGATTAAGTTGTTTATGTTATGTCTAGGCTCTTGTAAAGTCCCAAACTGGGCAGCATAGATTTGTGAAAGAGTTTTGCCCTTAGTAATTTACTTACTTTTTATAATAGTGATAATTGAGTTGATAAAAGGAGTGATATTGCTGGATTTTGTGAAGATGATTGACAGGATACTACATGGAACTGTTACATAAATTCTGGCGGTAAGGCTTATACATTGGCTATTCATTACTGTATTTTTTAAAGGAAATTACAAGTTAGACTAATATTAACGAAAATATATTTAATTAATATTCCAATACTTTGGCAAAGTCAAATTGCCATCTTCACAAAAGAAGATATGTACATGCAGGCACTATGCTAAGTAATGAAGATGAAGCATGTCAAGTGAGAGTAGGCCCAGAGGCGTAGCTTGGGGGTGGTTGGGTGGGAGGGGGCATTTTCAACCTTTTTGAACTTTTGCAGTTAATTCTAAAATACAGTCTCTGGAACTTATTTTCAATTATTGTAATACCACTGCTAATTTTTGTCACAATTGCTGTAAGTGTCGCTATTTTGAGAGGACTTTTTCTAAATAAAATTGATTAAGAATTACCTACATTACTATGAAGGATTATTACATTAGATTCTGCTAACAGAAAAGCAAGAAAAATAACATTCTAGAATTTTGAAATTAAAGTTTTACTTCAAAAATAAACAGTGTTTTAATTTATTTCCCTATATGTCGTTTTGACTTTTTGTGTATTGAAAGGGGCAGCAAAAGCTCTAGCTACACTACTGAGTAGGCCTAAATAGCACACCCTAGTGGGCTAATTTGGACTTTAGACCTACTCTCAATTGACATGCTTCATTACTTAGTGAACTTATATTTTGTTCCCTGACAGTGGCAATTTGACTTTGCCAAAATGGAATATTAATTAAATTTTTTTCAGTTAATATTAGTCTGTTTTCATTTCTTTAAAAAATGCCATTATGTCATAAATTGGAACATAGAAGGATGGATATGAAGCTAGTGATCTGGATATGAGGGTGGATGATGGACAGAAAGCAGTTTGACTAGTGGTATGGTGCAAGGCTATACTTTAACTATACTGTTTTTTTTTAGTTATAGATTGATATAGGAAATATTCAGCGCAAAATTGGATAACATAATATTTAATCAAGGTGATGTGGAGAGCTTGCAGAATGATTTAAATATGCTGACAATATGGCAAAAGATAATAGGTGCCATTTTAATGCAGAAAGGTGTAAAGTTATGCTTTTTGGGATGAAAAGATTACATGATGTGTACAACATTGATGGGACTGTACTCCAAGAAATTGATGAAGCTAAGGATTTGGGAGTGGTGTGGTGGTGGATAAGGAATTGAAGTTCAGAGGGCATATTGCAAAGATGGCCAAGGTAGCTCATAGGATTACTTGGTTATTAAAGAACATACAAGTAGAGATAAGAAGTTGTCATTCCTCTTTATAAGTCCATGATACTGCCAGATCTGAGTTGCTAGCAGGTTTAATTACTTAGGTTTCTTGTGATGAAATGGTGGAGAGAATCTTGAAAGCGCCTGACTAAGATAGTGACGGTGTGTAGAATACTCTCCATGGTAATAGATTGAGGATTTGTGGGTTTCAGAAGTTGGATAGACAGGAGAGGAGGATAATAGCAACATTTAAGCTACTGAAAGAGTTTTATAGGATTGATGCAGAAGAAATTTTTCAGTTCTTGGTTAGCAGAGACAAAACAGTGAGTCATCCCTGGAGTAAGAGTGTGGTTAACATGAGTGTAAGGACTAGATTTTTTGCTTGGTTAGTGGTGAACGAATGCGATTGGGATGCCAGAGTATTGTAACTGCTTTGTCAGTCATTTTGTTCAGGGAGAGGTAGATATTGTGTGGGTAGCAAGGGGAATTTCCTATGTTGTCTTCGGACTCCATGGGGGTTCCTGTGAAGTGGTAATTAGTTTTGTTAGCAAAATAGTAATTTGTTTTGCTTACAAAGTGAAATTTGCAAACAGTGCTATAAATATTTGATCTTGGAAAGTAAAGTAAAATGGAGGGTGAAACATTTTTAATTTTGCATTGAAGCCAAATATCGAGGTAAGAGATGAAAATTCATTTCACTTTTTTCTTTTTTTTGCTAGTTTTATTTTTTACACAAACATAAGTTTGAGTTATTTTCTAAACAAAAGTTAATGTGTAATTTTTTTTCCTCAGGTATATCTGGAAGGAGTCAAATATTATTTGCCTTGGTTTATACCACTCGTTACTTAGACCTTTTAACGAATTTCATATCATTCTATAATTCTTTTATGAAAGTAATTTTCATTGCTACATCATATGCAACAATTTACATGATGTATGTCAAATTTAAGGGGACCTATGACCGTAATCATGATACATTTCGTATCGAGTTTCTTCTCATTCCAGTTTCTCTATTGGGACTTCTTGTAAATCATGACTTTACTCCCCTAGAGGTAAGTAATTTACTTTTTGAATTAAATATCTTTGCATAAGTCAAAATTACAAGTTATGCATAAACTTTTGATTAATTTATGTAACAGCATTAACATGTTCAAGGTTGTCATGTAATTCTCTGTAATCAATATAAATTCTTAACACAGATTCAGCACTATTGTTCAGAGCAACTCTTTTCTTATTACAAATAACTTTAGACTGCACATGATTTAGTAAATAACCTTTTTTGGATGGTTTGTCTAAAACATGCTTTGAATTATACTCTATTTAAAATCGAAGTACAAAGAATATTCTTAGTGAATTATTATAAACACTAGTATTATCAAGAACAGGTTTGCCATTTCCTTGCTGATGACCATGTTTTGCTTATTGACCTTGTATTATAATTTTTGTGACATGTAACATTATAGCAAACTCATAAACATGCATAAAAAAAAAAGATAGCGAATTTGGGCAAAAATATTTTTCTTTAGACTAGTTCTTTGGCATAAATACCCTCAAAACTACTTGCACCTCTGAGATAAAGTATTTTGCTCCCATACAGAACTCTTCAATGTTGACAATTGTGCATATAATACATTAATTTCTGAACATGTAGAGCAGTGTTTCCCAAACTTTTTCTACGACGGAATACTTCACAAATCCTGAAATTTTCATGGAACACCTTGGTTCTTTTGTAATGTATTAATTAATAATTGTTAGTTTATCTGATTTTTATTATTAATTAATAATTGATCATTAATTAATTAAACATCATTTGAATATAAACATCATTAGATTAATTTGTGCTGATTTTCATTGACATATCCCATTCTGATCACCAAAAATTTATAATATTATAAGTACTTACGAGTGAATGCAGACTTTTTCTCCTGTGTGCTGGTAGTTTTCCCCCTCCTTTTGTACATCCTAGAGTGCTTTGTAGGCTGGGTAGTGGATGACTCGCTCTCTGCAACAGAGAGCGAGTCATCCAATTTAAATAGAATAACAGATGTTATTTCTATTTAAATTATTCCTATTTGGTCATGAAGTGTTAAAATATAAGACT
Source organism: Typopeltis vanoorti (assembly GCF_054136105.1). NCBI lineage: Eukaryota > Metazoa > Arthropoda > Arachnida > Uropygi > Thelyphonidae > Typopeltis > Typopeltis vanoorti. The sequence goes on along the minus strand of NC_143557.1, from coordinate 32,022,325 downwards.
TATTATTGTTTATGTGACCATAGGTTTTTTTAATTACTATATATGTTCATATAATAACACCTACCACTTTCGCTAGCAACTATCTAGCTTTCTCATGGCTTGAACGGTAAACACAAAAAAATTATAAATGCACAAAGTATAAAGAATACAAAACGGTTAGTAACTATAAGGTAGCTAAGTTGATATATTCGCATGACAATGTCAGCATGTATTGCGAATCTTTAGTCCGTGTCCTGAACACGCGTTGCATGCGTTATATGATTGTCAGCGTACTGTAGTTCCGTCAAACTGAGTAAATTGATTAAATTTTTCCAAGTCTTATTCAGTATAGCACCTTGATTTCTGTTTAGGTTGCTGCCTGTTCGTAGGGCTATTGTTGCTTCTTAGAATAATCGTTGTCTGAAATCATCATCTATGTAGGGCATAGAACTATTTTTCCAGTCTATAGAATGGTTAGAAGTTGAAAAGTGATGCGCTAAACCAGAGGTGATCGTCCTGTTATGATTGACATCTCCAACATGTTCTTTCTGTCCGATTTCGAGGCTTCTTGAAGTTTGTCCAATGTAGGAGAGGCCACACGTACATGGAATATTATACACACCTGGATATTTGTAAAATGGAACACTATCCTTAGGAGATCTTAACACCTGTCTAATGCTAGTAGTTGGTTTAAATACAACTGTTTATTTAATCTGTAGATACATCCAGTATCTGTAGGCTTTTTGTAAATGGACAGATGGGTTCGGTTTCCACCAATATAGCGAGATTGTTGAGCTTTTAACAATCTCGCTATGTTGGTGGAAACCGAACCCATCTGTCCATTTACAAAAAGCCTACAGATACTGGATGATATCTACATTATTCTTCAAACCATCATACTAATGGCTTTGTATTCTTTATACTTTGTGCATTTATCATTTTTTGTGTTTACTGTTCAAGCCTTGAGAAAGCTAGACAGTTGCTAGCGAAACTGGTAGGCATTATTATATGAACATATATAGTAATTAAAAAAACCTATGGTCACATAAACAATAATCAGTCATATTTTAGATGTTATTTCTTTCAGTTTTGAGAACAGAGCATACGCCGCCCATTGTTGTAATCAGCTTGCAGGCAATTTTTATGATCTATGAAGTAGAGGTCTTTGATTCATGAATACTTGCATGTTTAAAAATACAAGGGGCTTGGTCACTAACATTTGCTACACAGATGTTATTAGGTGTTCTGGCTCTGAGCTTTTCTAATATTATTCTCCTCAGAATATTTCCATTATAAAATATTTATTTTATAGTGGATGACAAATTCGAGAAGAAATTCGAAAATGACAAAGTTAAGGAGAACTTCTCACGGAACACTGGTGTTCCACAGAACACAGTTTGGGAAACCCTGATAGAATCGTCCATAACATCTGGATTATCCACATTAAGAAAGATGTATACTTCTGCCAAAAGAAGTTGAACACTAAAATGGTTTCTTGCTTTGATTTGCATAGTATTGAATTTTAAGAATCAGTGGCATATTTGTAGATAATGGCAGAAAAGTTAATTCATTATTAATAGTTGGATCCACTTATTTAGAAAAATCCTATATAACCTCACCTCATCATTGGAAGAATGATGAGATGTTCACCCTTCAATTGCAAAAACCTGAATTCGATTCTTTTTGTGACGAGAGAATCTCAATGTGTGTTTTTCAGTTGAAGGTGTGTTAACTAATCTCATGGAGGTAGCAGGTTTTTCCTCTTGAAACTGAATTTTTCATCTCGTGTGCAGGCAATTCAGACAGAGAATGCATACAGACAAAAAAAAATATTAGTGAGCAGTAGATGTTTTGTGTATGTGGTGGATAATGGCATTGTGTGTAGATGAACAGTAGTGTGGACACTGTATTAGTGGAGTACAATACTCTCTTGTGATGAGCCCTTGGAGGTGTTTGTAATAATAATAACTTAGAACTGAACTCAAATTCTTTTGCCTTTCATTTATTTAAATAATAAATTTAGAATATGACATTGACAAAGCTTCATTTAAATTAGTAGTTCAGTGCAACCTTTATTACTGGCATTGTTATTCATGTGACATGTAAATATAATTCAGATTGTAGGCTACTGCTTAATTTTATTAACCTGCCATTAGTAAGGTGGGGTGTCACAGACTCCAAAGGTCCTTACTAACCCCACCTTACTGCCACCACCTTACTAACACCAGGATAAATCACTAACAGTAACATTCTGTTGCAGAATCAATTATGTCTCCACCACCGTTCGTGGTAGGTAGGATCCCCCAGTGATGATGCTAGCCATCTTTTTTTTCTGTGTTTTTCACTATATTTCTGAGTCTCTTACTTCCTTGTTCTTGAGACTACTCACTAGGATCCACTGCCCATCATCCTGTTTGCTGTGCATTACATTTCATACATGTTCAGAGAGGTGATCCTGATGCTGTCATGCACAGCTTTGATACTTTAGCAAGAAAGGTGACCCTGGGTGTTCTAGCCTGGATTATTCAGCTAATGGATACCTGTAAGAATTAGAGATTGCAGTAAGTCTCCATCCCCACAGTCCATAGGATTCACATTTTTTTTTTTGCTGCAGTGCAGGCAGACTGACTGGAGTGATCCTGGTGTTCTACTTCCATGCATATTTATTACTGGCCAAATGTCTGCGCGGTTAGCCTAGCAGCTATGTGCTTTGCAACCATATGACTGGGGAAGGAGTGTCCCAGGTTCGATTCCCGTCAAATACACGAGGAATTTGAGAATCTCCCTCAGCCATAGCCAAGTTAGCCGGTCTTGGGCGCGGGCAGTAGGGGTTTTTCCGCCAGTTTATCTGGCATTTTTCATCCCGCAAGCAGGCAAACCGGCCCTGTGAACACACATGGATCTACAGCCATAAATACTTAACCCCCCATGAGGGGTCTCAACTCGCCCCAATAGGGACAGGGAAGAAAAGGGGAGGAAACTCCATAAGAATAAATAAATAAAAATCTGGCCAAATAGTGGGAATCCTTGTTTTCTCTGTGGTGAGTCAGGATTTCTTGTGCTGAGTCTAAAATCCCTTTGAGCATAAATCCTTTATCCTCAAAGTTAACAAGTTATCACAAGTCCCCAACCAACTGCAGAAACCTCATCATCAAATTCTTGACATGTACCCTCAAGGGGGTGTACAGGATATGATAGTACTACATGAAAAATTTACATCCTTACTAACTTCCTATCTACAATTTTCCTCCAAATCAGTCTCTTACTTGTCAAGACTGCAACATTATCAGATTTTATATTTCTATTGTCTAAGGCACTTTGTACCGTATCAATCCACCTATATCTTGGTCTTCCTCTGAGTCGTTTTCCTGCCAACCTGGCAGAGAACACTTGTTTTGCTGAACTTTCCTCACCCATTCCTCAGATTAGCTCTACTAACACATTCCTGGATGCTGACAATGTCAAGTTCTTTCCTAATATCCTCGTTTTAAATATGATATTGCCATTAATGCCATCTGTTCACCCCTCTAATCTTTCTCAGGACTCTCATATCTGCAGTCTTTGGTCAAGTGTTTTACTTCTGACCCAGCTCTCAGATCCATAAGTTAAAACAGATTTGAATACTTACTTGTATACAGCTAATTTAGTATTCTGACTAATTTCTCTCTTATTCCATATGAATTTATTCAATTTACTTCCTACCATACCAGCTTTGTTGATTCTGTTGTCTATTTCCATATTTAATTTACCATCTTCACTAAAAATCGTACCTAAGTAGCTGAAATGTTTTACGTGTTCCACAGGTTCTCCGTTCACAACGCAGTTGACATTTTCAATGATTCTACCTATTTTCATTGTCTTTGTCTTTTTAGTGCTGACCTTCATACCATATCTATTACAACAGTTATTCAATTTAGTCAGGGAATCTTGCAAACTTGTAGCGGATTTATTTAGAAGTATAACATTGTCCACATAAAGCAAAGAGTTGACATTAACATCTCCAATTCTGATATCATGTTTAATACCAGTTTCCTTCATAATGTGATCCATATAGATAATAAATAACAGAGGGGATAATGTGCATCCTTGTCTAACACAGATTTAACATTAAGCCATCTTCCTGTACTTCCTTCAATTCTAACTGCTGACTTACAACTCAAATAAAGACTAAGTATTACTTGATATAATGCCCCATTGACACCATATAACTGTAGCGTATTGAATAGCTTCTCTCGACACCTTGTCATATGCCTTTTCCAAATCGACAAAACTTAAATACAGATCTTTGTTATATTCCCATGATTTCTCGACTATTTGTCATAAAGTGAAAATCTGATCCTGACAGGCTCTATTTGGCCTGAATCCAGCTTGTTCTTCACCAAGCTTTTCTTCCACAATTCTTCTCAACTGTTTCTCAAGTATACTTGCATATATCTTACCAGGAACACTCAATAGGGATATACCTCTGTAATTCTCACATTCAGTTTTATTTCCCTTTTTATATATAGGTACTATGAGAGCTCTACTCCAATCACTGGGAATTCGTCCCTCTGTCCAGGCATTCTGAACTATGCAGTGCAGCCACTGTAAGACTTTTATACCACCATACTTCAGCATTTCTGGTCGAATATCATCTACTCCTGCTGCCTTTCCACATTTCAAGCCTTTGATGGCTTTTTCTACTTCAAGTATGGATATGTATTCCTGACTGTATGCTTGTTGAGTGTTTTTTACCACTGTGCTATCACTGCTTGTTTCATTTAGAAATTTTTCAAAGTAATTACTCTATACTTGAAGGATTTCTTTATCTCCCATTTTCATGTTACCTTTATCGTCTCTAATTCCTTTTACAGCACTCTTTCCTCCATTTCTAATCTTCTTCAACAGCCTCCAGAATATCTTGCCACCTTCGTGATATTTATTTTCTATGTTCTTGCCAAAGCCCTCCCATGACTTTTGTTTACCTAGTTTTAAACAGTGTTTAGATTTCTTACATTTGTCTCTGTATTCTCTAAGAGCACAAGCTGACTTATTTGCCAGGAACTTTTGATATGCTTTCTTCTTTTCCTTCACTGCCTCTTTAACTTCCTGTGTCCACCATGGACTTATGATTTTTCTATCCTTGCGGACAACCTCACCACATGCCTCTCTGGCTGAATCAATCAGGGTTTTCAACTCTTGCCACTGAATCTCCAAGGTTTGGTACCTGTTCTCAAACTCTTTTATTTTTTCTTCAATAATGTTTGTGTATTTTAGTCTACAGTTCACATCTAAGAGCTGCTCAATTTTTATTTGCTGTAAAACTTTCTTACATGTTATTCTTTTCAATATGAAATTCAATTTTATTCTGCTCAAGACTAAATAGTGATCACTTCCAATTTCAAATCTTTTGTACACTCTGGTGTCCTGCACCAGGGAGAAAACATCATTATCAACAATAACATAGTCAATGAGACTTTCCTTATTCCTTGCCTCTTCTCTCCATGTGAATTTGTGCACATTTTTATGTTGGAACATTGTGTTAGTTATAACCAGTCCATGTCCTGAGCAGAAATCCAACAGGTATTTGCAATTATTATTAGCTTTGCACTTTTCTCCAAATTTTCCCAAAATATTTTTGTATATCTCACAATCATATCACATTACGCTATTTAGAGCCCCAATGAGGACCAACTTTTCCTTTTTCATTGTGTCAGTTGCTTTCTCTAAAGCATGAAAAAATTCCTCCGCTTCTACCTTAGTAGAACCTTCGGTGGGATGATAGTCACAAATAAGTCTCATTGTCCAATTCCCCATTCTGATATTTGCCCACATCACTCTACTTGAGACTGCCTGCCTGCCTGCCATTCAATTAGCCTCGTATTCTGTGTTGAGTACTATGACTACCCCTTCTTTTCCTTGATTGTCATTGCCTGAATATAACATTTTGTATTTATTGCTCAGATAGATCTCACCAGTTTTTGTCTTTTTTGTTTGTCACCCCTATTATGTCGATCTGGTACTCATCTAATTCCTCAGCTAGCTCCATTTCTTTGCTCTTCAGGCTTCTTATGTTGATAGTATCAATCATTAATTCCTGTGATGTTGAGTTGGGTGTGCTTTCAGATTTGTTCCAGTAGCTGATTTTTCACTGTTCGCACTTTCCGTGGCAAAAACAACGGGGGGGGGGGGCTTGTTTAACGGGGCAACACCCTAGCTGGTATGAAATTTTGTCATGGTGTACCATCATTTTGTATATTGGTTTAACCAATAAGAATACAATTTGGTCAGCTAAATCCCAAATTGCCAGCCCATCCTCGTTCTTTCAGTATCCAGGTAGATACCCAACAGGGTGCACCACGCGAAGGTAAGGATTGGACATTAGGTCAGAAGCCCTGGTCAGTTTTCTTTATTCCTTTCAAGGCTATGTGGAGGTCTCCTCTCAGTTATACAGCTTTGATCCTTTAACACCTCCTGCAGAAACCTTAGATGCATCATTTATTAACAGAAGATAAACACAAGTGTTTAAAAGAATTTTTGTAATGTGCCTGTTCATTGTAATATATCGGTGTTATTTCTGCAACAAGTGACATCCAATAGGAGAAATGTCACTTATGCAAAAAAAAAAGGTTAAGAAGAATTGGCAAAGGTCTCCCTTCAAAAGTGTGTTTGTGTGTGTGTGTGGGGGGGGTTAGCTACATTTAGAGTAGCTTATCCCCATTTAGTAGTATGGATAAGCATGTCAGCAACCTTCAGAACAAGTGATCTGAGCAACATCCATAGAGGAATACTAATTACAGGAACACCACATAAAACATTTATTATAGTGTAGTCATATCAAATGAGACTTTCTGGATCAGAAGATATGTTCAGAACTTAGACCAACTGTTGACAGCTATTAGTTGTCACTCTTCACAAAGATGAGAAGAGAATTTCAGCCAATTCCTGATTATGTCAAAGGTAGGAGGATGAAAAAGAGACAGAAGATAATGACAGCAGAACTTCTTGTCAGGAGACAAAGGACTTACTACCATGGTATCTACTTGGAAGTCTTCTTGAGTTGAGAAGGTGACAAAGAAAACATCAAAAGAAGGAGACTAATATGCGACTCCCATCTCGCATACCAGAATTCGACAGTTCTCATCTGCTTCACCAAAACAAATGAAAGCCATACAGAGGTAAGCTCTCATGCTTGGGAACTGGGCATCTACAAACCGAGAGATTTGGTAATTTTTTAAAAATTTTTTTTTTATTATTAGAGAACTGTTGTAGATTCTGTCAATTTCAGTATCATGGTCCTTTTACAGAAATATTACTAAATGTTTCATTCTGCAGAGATATTTCTAAAACCTAGTGAGGACTGAGCTTTGAGGTAAATAGTGGACTTGCCATAGAGTGTAGGAGTTGACATACTTGTCAGAAATAAAATCTTATTGAAACAAGTCCCAATTAACCGCCATCCTTGAGGCTGTAGCTGTTCATCTCTATGAGATTCCTTATTGCATTATGTTCCTCCATATGTTTATCACCAAGCCCATGTTAACTCAGCTTACCTTAATAAATTGCAACTACCTCCTCTTATTTTTTGTCTGTCACTTTAATGGATGCAATTCTTTGTGGGAAAGTGGTAGCTAGTGGGATTGGATGATTGAATGAATGCTTGCACTAGGTCTGTTCTGCTCTCCTGCTGTCTTTCCCTGTTTGGGAAGTAGTGAACATATAGCAGTGATCAATCATCTGTTATGTCATCAGATGAACAGTATACACCTTTATGGATGGTACAGTGTAAATTCACCAGACTGACTGGCATACACTTTCATAGTTTGCAGAAGAACAAAAATGATATTAAAGCAAATGATATAACCACAAGAAAGAACATACTAATAGCAGAGTTATGAAGGTAACTTATGTTTGTATATTCTTATATCTTCGTATGTTCTTCCTTGTGGTTATATCAGTTGCTTTAATATCATATTTGTTCTAGGTGTTTATCAGAGTTTTCCTGACCCCCCCCCCCTCTCCCCACATATAAATCATGGGCTGTATTTTGTAGATTTGGAAATTAGCCCACATTCAACCCATCCCTAAAATGGGCAACAAATCTATACCTTCAAACTACCACGCAATTTCTTTCACTCCAATTTTTTTCTAAAGTAATGGAAAGAGCCATTGATGCTCAACTGCTATACTCCCCAAGACTCAACTAATGGAGTCCATTACTGTTTATCAACAGGCAATCTACCTACTTGTGTCACCCATATCTGGACAAATGCCATAGAAATGTTTGGTGAGTCTCAAGTGGTTCCCCTTTGATATCTTCAAGGCTTTTGATTGGGTATGGCACAAAGACCTGTTAACTCCCATCATTTGGTCTGCCCTGTGATTTCTGCAGTTGAACTGCCACCTTTCTGACTGAATGCTTGTTTGCTTGTGATGGTGGATAGTTCCCTAACTTCTAACTATACAGCCAATGCCAGGGTCCCACAAGGCTCTGTTCTCATACCCACCCTTTTTCCTTCTATATATGTAATCTACTCCAGCAGGCGATTGATCCAATACATACAGCCACATAGTTTTACTGATGATAGCACGTTAAATTCCTTCTTCTCATTTGACGAAACAAAATTTGGCAATGCACAAATCACCACAATCTCCAGAGTACCTTAACCACTACCACTTTAAATTCATATCTCCAGTAGGTTTGGATAATCTTGTCAATTTTAATTCTAACAAAACGCAGCTTTTCTTTAATTCCCACCAAAAAGAACCTTATTTTTGATAGCATTAACCGCAAATCTCTCTTGGCACCAACATATTACAAATGTTTTTGTAATATGTTTGTGCTCCAAAGTTAGATGTTAACTCCAAACATCTAACTTTATAGAAATCACAAATCCATCTGACCATTGAATATCACTCTCAAATCTGGGGTGATGCTCCCTAATAGTTCAAGATACTGAATTCTATACAGAATAGGGTGGTCAGATTGTCTCCTTTCTCACTAACACACTCAACTCACTTGCACATAGGTGCTCAATTTCGGCTGCTTGCATCTTCTGCAAATAGTGTTATGGCCATTGTTAAAATTACACAATAATACCTCTCCCACTCAATAAGGGATCTGTACTATGAATTGTTGGAACATCCACCCTATTCCCTAGATTTGGCTCCCTCTGACTTCTATCTCTTCCCAAAACTAAAACTCTTCCTGACTGGTCAGCATTTTCTTCGAATCAAGAGGTGATTGCTGTAGATGGGTATTTTGCAGATCTTACTGAGAACCACTACAGGAACAGGGTAATGGTGCTGGAGCATCGCTGGAATAAATGTGTTAGTCTTAAGGGAGATTATGTTGAAAAATAAAAATAATTTTGAAATTATAAATTAGTTTTTTCTTGTTAGGCCAAGAAATTTTCAGACCACCCTCATACATGTCTGTAAGGATATGTGCATTATGGGATACTAAGGTAATTGATGTGAAGTCATTAGCCTCTATATACAATTAGCCCATTTGTGAAGATACTTCATGTGCAAACTTTATTTGCTTATAATTGGATAAAGGATGAAACCAAAAATATAATTTCTTGAATGAAAGACAGTCTGGATCAAGTTGTCAGATTGAAGACGGATGTGCTTCAGCAGGATGTGGAGCACAGTGATGGTATTGGTGGAATGGCATTGAAAATGGAATTATGTTTGTATACTAATGTAATGAGAAATTAAAAGATGCCATTTTCGATGCCATTCCACAAATACCATCGCTGTGGCCCCGCCTGCTGTAGCACATCTGTCTTCAATCTGACAACTTGATCCTGACTCTCTTTCATTCATATCTACCTCATTCTCACCTTTGCATTATATTCATCTTACCTTTCCAATCTTTACAACCTGCTTTACAATCTTTCTCTCGCTCTTAGCTACTGTTACACTACCTTAAGTGTATCTTGAATCTGCACTCTCAGCAACCAAATGTCCAAAACCAAACCCATTCAAATACAGTTTATTAATCTTAAATAATTCCAACTTCTCTGTTTATTTCATACATTTGAAAACTGAACATTGTTGTGCCTTTCACAACTCAGCCATCTTGCCATTCATTATCTCTGCTCTCCTTCTCAACTGACTGTTGTCGTATCTGCACAGCATAACCACTTTTCTAACAACATTATTATCCTTTACCTCCTGCAACAAAGATAGACGATAGTGATTAGAGAATCTAATCCCCCCCCCCTTTTTTTTTTCACCATCCAATTAATTTTTGAATACAACTATCACTATTTCTGACGTTCATTTCTTCCTTTCGTGTAGAGCGTCAGTTATTTGTTTCAATGTTCCATCTGAAAAACATGTCTTATGTACCATGCTATTCACTAATATCTTTATTGAATCTCTGTATAATGCTACATGATTATCCTTGGACAGTTGCTTCATATACACCAACTTCCTCATTCACATCAGCCAGTGCTTTAGATGTTAAATCTCATCCTCTAGATTCTTCATTGCACTCTTCCTTTTTATCATCTCTTTCCTAAGTGCTTCCAGTATGTTCACCTTGCTATTATCATTACCAGTACTTTTATCACTTTCTTGACATCACTATTCTTCTGTTTGGGAATACTCTTATCATCACACCTCTCATACACATTAATAGTTTCCTTCTTTTCATTCACCTTACACAGTCCACAAACCATTTATCTATTTTTATGCATAATTTTAAGTTTTCCATCCTGAATGTGGAAACGCAGCTGGAGTAGATATTGACCAGAAATGCTCCAGTATGGTGATATAAAAATTTTCTAGTGACAGCATTGCATAATTCAGAGGGTTGAATTCTGAATTATTGGAATAGAGCTCTCATAGTACCCATCTGTGAAAAAGGAAATAAAACTGCTGGCTTGAGAATTAGAATTACAGAGTAGCTTCAGATAAGCCTCATGCAGTCATTCTTGGAGAAAAAAAAAGTTGAAAGAAAAACCTTGGAGTGCATCAAGGATTCAGACCAAATAGGAGAAATGCAAGGATTAAATTTTCACCAAGATAAATAGGTTAGAAAGCACGAGAATATAACAAAGATCTGTATTTAAGTTTTGTGGATCTAGAAAAGTCATATGATAAGGTGTTAAGAGAACAACTGTTCAGAATGCTACAGTTATGTGGTGTAAATGGAATATTATGTTAAGCAGTACATGGTTTGTATTTAAATTAGCAGTTAAAATTAAAGGAGGTACAGGAAGATTTTTTTATTGTAAAAATCAAATGTGCGAGACAAGAGTGAATGCTAATTATTTATCTCTATGGATCACATTATGAAGAAGAATAGCATTAAACCAGATATCAAGATTAGAGATGTTGATCTCTGCATTTTATGCAGATGTGATACTCAAATCCAGTATCAGACTGCAAGATTTGTAATCGAAATTGAGTAATGTAACACATTTGGTATGAAATTATCATAAGTATTGGAGAAAAGAGTCACAAAAGCTTCAACAGATATTTAAAATGATTGAAATAAATAACTATCCATTATTTTATAACCAAGTAATAAGCAATCAGTGTTTGCCTTTTGGAACTTGACATTTTGAAAGTGATCTAGAATTTATGAAGATACAATGGATACATGCTTCAGCATGAGTAGTTACCAATTTAGTATTGTGCTGCTAAAAAGAAGCCTTCATATTTACTATTTATTAGTTCTTTTAAGTTTGCTCTCCTTTATTTATTTATTTGTGTGGGGTTCCTCCTAGTGACTGTAGATCCGTGTGTGTTCACAGGCCGATTTGCCTGTTCTGAGGGACAAAAAACCTGAGTTTCCAGAGGTAGGGGATGAAACCCCACCTCCATATGGATTGGCTAACTCACCTGTAGTTGAAAGAGACCAGATAAAGCTGCCTCATGTCATGGATGGGAATTGAACCCAGGTCTTTCCGACCAAAGGGCTAACTCGTCTATATCAACTGAGCTAGAGGCTCCAATTTGCTCTCCTGACAGCTGTAATGTGTTTTACCTATAGCATGCCACTAGTCACAGGCTTTCTACTTGACTACTCATGAATAAACTACTAGCTGGCATTTCTCCATCAACCACCTTGTTATCAACTTTATATCTATCCCTATGTGCTGCAATTTATTGATTAGAATTCCATGCAATATGTTGTCAAAAGCTTTTGCAAAGTTGCTCACACACTTAGTATCTCATTCCTATATTTTGCTCAACGAACTTCTCCAATACCTTGATTTCAGTCTTGAGATGCTGATCAGTCAAGAATTTGCTACTTTGGTCTCAGATTCTCTCCTCTATGCAATGGAACTATTTCCCTCTTTCCACCCCCTTGGGATCAACCCAGAGGTGAGACTGAAACAATTTGGTGAAAGGCACTGCCAGTTCCCTAGCACCTCGTAAAAACTAGCTGGTATACCATCTAATCCCATAGCTCTATTACATAAAGGTTCTTTAATATCCTATGAACCTCCAGTTCATTCATCTCTAATTCCATAAGTTTTTTCCCTCTCTTGTTACTACAATATCCCTGCCTGGATGATGCACTCCTGCAGTGTTCAGTTAGTAATTCATTTACTTTGTCTGATTCAGTTACCTCTCTACATGCATTTTTAATACATGAATATGCTAATGCTTGTAGAGAAGTAACTGAATCAGACAAAACAAATGAATTATTAACTGAACACTTTGCAAGAGTGCATCATCCAGGAAGGGATATTATAAGGCATATTCCGGTAATTGGACCACATTTTTTTTTTTTTTTATTAAGCTAAAAGCACAATAAAGAAATGAAACCCGACAAGTTTCATATTCCGTTTGACTTACATCTTCAGAGGTAAAAGGTAACTGAAAGTTAAAACAACAAAAAAGAGAAATTAATAGTTCATACTATACAGTTGTAGCCGTTTGACTGTTTATAAAATTAAAAAATCAGAATGCAGATTCAAAGCAGTGCTAAGTTTAAATAATGCTGGATGATGCCACGTTCTGTTATTCACTATCATAATGTCTGAGGTCTGACTGAAGTATATTTTTTATCAAAGCTGACCAAACTTGGTGTAGAATTAAGCCTTGGTTTTTATTGCATTGTGTTGGAATTCTAAGCATGTTTGCAGCTGCTTTAAATTTCCTTATGTAACAGTTTTTTTCTATATAAGACATGTTTGTTTTTCTGCCAGAGTACACTGTGGCCAGTGGAAATGGAAGGGATATTATAGTAACAAGACAAAATCAGAGAGTATGTGAAGAAATTAGCAATACAGGCCAAAGATAATACCAAAGAGTTCTTTCAGTATAAGGCAAGTAAAAGGAAGAATGTTATGGCAGACTAATTCATTAAAATTATTTTGCCATAAACATTCTTCCTTTTACTTGCCGTATACTGAAAGAACTGTTTGGTATTATCTTTGGCCTGTACTGGTAATTTCTTCGCATACTACTGTGATTTTGTCTTTCTGAGGCATGTCCTGCCCTTCACAAAACCAAACCATGTTTCTTCCTCTCCCATATAGTATCCCAATTTTGTCTACCCATCCTTATATTTTGCTCTTAACCAACATCTCTGATACATATTGGCCATCCTTCTGGCCTGTGCTTTGCACTGCTCATGCATGCTGGTCACCTTTCCTTAATGAATTCCCTCCATCAATTTTTCTTTTTTTGATGATGGTTTCATCTATTTAGCTCCCACCTGATTTGTCCTTCTAAATCTTGGTATGTATTCTGCTATTACTTCTCTCAAATATCCCTTTACCATCTCCCATCACCATCCAGGCCTTTCAGTTTCCCATGCCATGACACTGCTCCAAGCAGTTGCCCAAGTTAGTCATACTTATCAGTCCTTTAATCCCACATCCCTCTCTCTTAACTGCTACTTCCACACATTTAGCCACCTCCCAGGTCAAGACCATATGATCACTTTCATTAGCTGGTGGCAGTGTGGTCATCTTGGTTATATTTCTCTGATGCAATTACTAGATCTAGCACTCTCAAATCCCTAGTACATTCCATCACATGGTGCCTCCATTTCCTTCCTCTTCCTAATCTATGTTCCCATAGTTGAAATCTCCCATAATAATTACCTGCCCTCCATTCATTGAGCTTATTTGTTAATGCATACCATCCACATCATCTGGTAAATATATCCTAATTTCATGGAATTACGCATGCTTTTAAGTATAACTGCAGCACTTTTTAAAAAATTTTTTTTTATTATTATTGATGTGCAGTTTCACTAATTCACTACAAACAAGATACTTTGTAAGGATACTTAGACTCCTTTAACACCTTTTAACAGCATTAGTCATAGATTTTACAACTGATTTCACATAATTGACAGAAATCTCATGATAATCAAATGATAATCGAATTTTAGGTTTATTTTCAGCTACCTTGACTTGAGGCAAAGATTTTTTCCCTGCTAGTACAGTGAATCAGATGAATTGGTTCGCATGCTGCTGTTCTGGCTATTATTTGAAATATTTTTTTGTGATATCAATGAAGTGATATCTGGAGGATAAAGTGTTTACAGAAATACCATCATCAAATTACTGCCTTGTACCCTCAAGGGGTGTACAGGATATGATAGTACTACATGAAAGATGCCGACAGTGTCAAGTTCTTTTCTAATATCCTCGTTTTTTAATATGATATTGCCATTGATACCATCTGTTCATGCCCCTAATCTTTCTCAGGACTCATATCTGCAGTCTCTAGTCTTTGGTCAAGTGTTTTACTTCTAACCCAGCTCTCAGATCCATAAGTTAAAACTGGTTTGAACATTGTCTTGTTCACAGCTAATTTAGTGTTCCGACTAATTTCTCTCTTATTCCATATGAATTTATTCAGTTGACTTCCTACCATACTAGCTTTGTTGATTCTATTGTCTATTTCCATATTTAATTTGCCATCTTCACTAAAAATCATGCCTAAGTAGCTGAAATGTTTTACTTGTTCCACAGGTTCTCCATTCACAACACACTTGACATTTTCAATGCTTCTGCCTATTTTCATTATCTTTGTCTTGTTATTTCTGACCATACCATATCTATTACAACAGTTATTCAGTTTAGTGAGGGAATCTTGCAGACTTGTAGCGGATTTATTTAGAAGTATAACATCGTCTACATAAAGCAAAGAGCTGACATTAACATCTCCAATTTTGATATCAGGTTTAATACCACTTTCCTTCATAATGTGATCCATATAGATAATGAATAACAGAGGGGATAATTGTCTGACACCAGATTTAACATTAAACCATCTTCCTTCAATTCTAGCTGCTGACTTACAACTCAAATAAAGACTAAGTATTGCTTGATATAATACCCCATTGACATCATATAACTGTAGCGTATTGAATAGTTTCTCTCTTAGATCTGCAAAACTTAAATACAGATCTTTTTTATATTCCCATGATTTCTCAACTATTTGTTGTAAAGTGAAAATCTGATCCTGACACCCTCTATTTGGCCTGAATCCAGCTTGCTCTTCACCAAGCTTTTCTTCCACAATTCTTCTCAACCCATTTCTCAAGTATACTTGCATAAATCTTACCAGGAACTCAGTAGAGAAATACCTCTGTAATTCTCACATTTACACCCTCTGTCCAAAAAGAAACCGAACGTTTCGAAAATAGAGGAAACTAGTAGCTTCACCTGTTGTATCTTTTTGTTGTCGAAAGTGGTAAATTCATTAGTGTTGTGTCAACTGTTTATGACATTTGTTTCATTAGAATCTGAGTTATAGTGCCAAGAGTGACAGTGTGTTTTGACAAACAGTCAGAAAATGAGTTTCAAACAGAGAGCTGCGATTGACTTTTGTGTTAAACTTGGTAAACATTTTGCTGAAACGCATCAAATGCTTCAAAAAGCATACGGTGATGAATGCTTATCCAGTATTCAATTTTACGAGTGGTTTAAGCGATTTCAAAGTGGTCGTGAGATGCTTGAGGACGAAGAAAAGCTGGGCCATCCAAAAACTGGACAAAGTTAACATCCAAAAAGTGCGTAATTTCATCAAAGAAAACCCGAAATCGTCCGTGAGATTGATTGAAGATGAATTGAGGATTCCAAAATGAACTGTGCACCTCATTTTGACCGAGTGTTTGGGCCTTCGTAAATTGAATTTGCAATTTGTTCCCCACAAGTTGACTGACACAAGTATCGAATTGAACACTGCGAGGACCTCATTAAAACCACTCAAACTTCCTTGAAATGATCGTTACTGGTGACGAAACATAGTGTTTTGAGTATGAGCCCGAAACAAAGCGCAGGAGTGCTGACTGGAGACCACCATAAGAGGGACATTAGAAAAAAAGTCGCTTGGGGAAGTCAAAAGTAAAGACAATGCTGATTTGTTTCTACAATTCCAAGGACATTATCTATAAAGAATTTATTTTGCCTGGCCAAATGGTGAATGGTGAGTCTTATCTCTAAGTTTTGAAGCGATTGATAGCGAGAATTTGTCGCGTACAGCATGAATATCGTGATGACCGACTGTTCGTCAAAACACAATGTCACTCTAACTCTGCTTCTAATGAAACAAATGTCATAAACAGTTGACACAACATTAATGAAGGTTGCTGCTTTAAACAACAAAAAGATAAAACAGGTTTCGCCTTCAGTTTTATTTACCTTTTTATATATATATAGGTACTATAAGAGCTCTGCTCCAATCATCTGGAATTCGTCCCTCTGTCCAGGCCTTCTGAACTATGCAGTGCAGCCACTGTAAGACTTTTATACCTCCATACTCGTGCATTTCTGGTCAAATATCACCTGCAGCCTTTCCACATTTCAGGCCTTTGATAGCTTTTTCTACTTCAAGTATGTATATGTATTCCTGACTGCATCTCTGTTAGTGTTTTTTACCTCTGTGCTATCACTGCTTGTTTCATTTAGCAATTTTTCTAAGTAATTACTCCATACTTCAATGATATCTTTTTTTCTCATTTTCATGTCATCTCTAATTCCTTTTACATCATTCTTTCCTCCATTTTTGAGCTTCAACAAATTCCAGAATATCTTGCCACCTTGATATTTATTTTCTATGTTCTTACCCAAGTATTCCCATGACTTTTGTTTACCTAGTTTTACATAGTGTTTAGCTTTCTGACATTTGTCTCTGTACTCTCTAAGAACACAAGCTGACTTATATGCCAAGAACTTTTGATATTCTTTCTTCTTTTTCTTCACTACCTGTTTAACTTCCCGTGTCCATGAGTTCCGATTTTTCTATCCTTGCAGACAACTTCTCCACATTGCCCCTCTGGCTGAATCAATCAGTGTTATTGAACCACCTTATTGATTCTCCAAGGTTTGGTTCCTGTTCTCAAACTGTTTCATTTTTTCTTGAATAATGTTTGTGTATTTTAGTCTACAGTTCACATCTGAGAGCTGCTCAACTTTTATTCACTTTAAAACTTTCTTACATGTTATTCTTTTCAATATGAAATTCAGTTTTATCCTGCTTAAGACTAAGTAGTGATCAATTCCAATTTTAAATCCTCTGTACACTCTGGTGTCTTGCACCAGAGAGAAAACATCACTATCAACATAGTCAATGAGACTTGTCTTATTCCTTGCCTCTTCTCTCCATGTGAATTTGTGCACATTTTTATGTTGGAACATGGTATTAGTAATAACCAGTCCATGTCCTGAGCAGAAGTCCAACAAGTATTTGCCATTATTATTAGCTTTGCTCTTTTCTCCAAATTTTTCCCAAATATTTTTGTATGTTTGACAATCATTTTTCACTCCATTGTTGGGGATCTAAATAGATCCCCAACAAGGACCAACTTTTCCTTTTTCATTGTGTCAGTTGCTTTCTCTAAAGCATGAAAAAATTCCTCCACTTCTACCTTAGTAGAACCTTCTGTGGGACCATAGGCACAAATAAGTCTCGTTGTCCAACTCCCCATTCTGATATTTGCCCACATCACTCTAATTGAGACTGTCTGCCATTCAAGTTGATTAGCTTTTTCTCATATTTAGTGTTGAATACTATGACTACTCCTTCTTTTCCTTGATTGTCATTGCCTGAATATAACATTTTGTAATTATTGCTTAGAAAGATATCACCAGTTTGTCTTTTTTGTTTCAGTCATCCCTATTATGTCTGGTACTTATCTAATTCCTCAGCTAGCTCTATTTCTTTGGCATTCAGGCTGTTGATAGTACTGATCTTGGACTCTGGTGATGTTGAGTTGGGGTGGATTTACCATCATTAGGAAAAAATTGTTCTCAGAAAATTAAACACTCAACTGTGCAGTCTAGTATCATTGCTTCATTAGTCATATGAACCCAGAATCTTCTATCTGCATTAAACTTGGACTTATCTTAAAATTACATTAGTCTCCAATGAACATGGTATTTGCTAGTCCAATCTAGTCTTTGTGAAGAGTTGGACTTGCCAAATTTTTCTGAATAGATTTATGTTGCATTCCTTGAAGTTGTACCTGGCGAATCTTACCACTGTATCTGTTTTGATTATATGAATTAGGTTAGTTTTTTGTAGTATTCCCATGGACAGTGGGAATATCATAAAATTGTTCAGGCTATAGTAAATTAGTACTATGTATGCACAGTAAGTCAGGGGGAAAAAAAAGAACATTGGGATTTGAAGACCTCATGCCTGTTAGACTCCTTTGGACCTGTTCCAAAAGACATGAAAAGAGAGAATGAAGAGGTTGAAAATTTGTTCTATGAGTTTGGAGTTGAACTGTGAAAGGGTTCAATAACTGCTGCATGTGTATTAACAGACTCAGAGGAGACCGGGAGAATTTTACACCAATTCTATTAACCAGTGTCGATGGAAATTTGAAGAAAATGCAGGCAGCAGAAACTGAACATCTGAAAGACACTAGAGTGGATGAGTTTAGCAGCATGTCATTACCTAATTACTTTTTACTGATCAAATATTTTTAGGCCACTCTTAGGGGATACCATCCTGGAATTTGTATAGTGTTAACAGGTATCCAGAAGTAAAATATTGCATTGATGTGAAAGAGATCTGATCTCTTGGATTCTGAAGAAATGATATGTTTCCATGCCAAGAAAGATTGAAGATTAGTTATCCCAAGAAAAGAGATTTGAGTGTTGTCATAAGTAACACTGACGAAAAGAGCTCTTTATGCAAGAAATAAGACAGATTTAAGTTAAGTTTTGTTGGCATTGAAGCTAACAAGGTTATCAAAATCCAACTAAGAATGGTTTTAGAGATAAGAATTTTATCATAGAAGTTTGTTGATGCATGGTAGATTGTCACTTGAGAATTTTAATGATGAATAGCCATTTGAAGGTAAATATCTTTTGCCCTTCTTAGGAGTGAGTTGAATATGGGCTAATTTCCAAGCTGCAGAATCGATACCATTGTAGCAGAAGAGAAAAAAGTGACATAGAACACCAGAGTCTACTCTGGAGCATGAAGCTCCAGAGGTCAGCTGGGATTGATGAGTATTATCAAGAAAGGTGCAAAGTTTTCCTAGTTAGTTTACTATGAAGCTGACCTCTTATAATAGAAAACTAAAACAGAAAATTGAGTATCATGTATTAAATAAAAAGCAAAAAAAAAATTCAAATAGACAGACACATAAACACAGTTTAAAAATGATGTTTTTTTATTAAGTTTTTTAGTCATTCTAACACAAATGAAAAAGTTTAATATGTTCGATTGCTTAAAGAAATTTATCTTTTTAGATACTGTGGACATTTTCTATATATTTGGAGTCTGTTGCCATTTTGCCTCAGCTCTTCATGGTATCAAAAACTGGAGAAGCAGAAACTATAACTTCCCATTATCTTTTCTGTTTGGGTTTATACCGAGCACTTTATATCCTTAACTGGATGTATCGCTATTATCTTGAAGGATTCTATGATCTTATTGCTATTATAGCTGGAGTGGTACAGACTGTATTGTATTGCGACTTTTTCTATTTATATGTTACCAAAGGTAAGTTTTTTTTTTTTCCCTAGTATTTTATTGGAAGTATAATAACATTAGACAGCAGTTTCATCTCCTTCCCTGGATGATATAAGATTATGGTGTATAAATTCTATTAACTCAGAACTCTCCTCCAGTTGAATAGAAATGGATGTGGAAATGAAAACATTTGGGATTTGTGTAGAGTTAGAGCTGGAGAAATGAAAAGTAACACCTTGTGTGAAAAAGGATGATTGCAATTTTTTTTTTTTTGGTAGAGTCAGTCCAAGAAGAGAGAAATCTGGTCTTGGTTGGTCAGCTAAGCATTAACAAAAATAAGAAGAGTACCACGGCCTTTTTTGCAAGAAAATGACAAAATTGTGTTTTGAAAGCACAAAAGATGACTAGGTTTTTATCCTCCCATTGAAGAATGATATAGATAAATGTTATAGTAATGAGGAATGTATATAATGTAGTAGAAAGTTTTTTATCTTGGGTATATTATGTTAAAGATTCCAAGCAATTTTATAAGCTAGGTTTTTTAATCCTTTTTCCCAAGTAAGCAAACAGACAAGTAAGTCAAGTTTGCGGCTGCACATAGTACAACTCGTTGTAAAGGTGGAGTAAGCTCTGATCACTTTCCTTAGAATTTTCCCTAATGCAAAGCACATTTCCTTGCTGAGATGTATGATGCTATTAAGGTAATGGTCACTACCCAGACCAGTTTCTACCTTTATTGAGGTTTTGTCAGTGGGAGCCAGACCTAAAAAAATGCCAAGGGCAAAGTAATACAGAGCTTATAAATTTTACCTAAACAAGTTGCCATAAGGTGATCTGACCTCATTAAATAAAAATCTCAGGATGAGAGTAAGATGTAGAAAGTTTCTTACCTTGGATCACTTTATATACATTCCTTTAATATATTATGTAAAAGATACCAAGCAATTTTATAAGCTAGGTTTTTTAATCCTTTTTCCCAAGTAAGCAAACAGACAAGTAAGTCAAGTTTGCGGCTGCAAGTAGTGCAACACTAGATAACTCGTTGTAAAGGTAGAGTAAGCTCTGATCACTTTCCTTAGAATTTTCCCTAATGCAAAGCACATTTCCTTGCAGAGATGTATGATGCTATGCATTAAGAGGTAATGGTCACTACACAGACCGGTTTCAACCTTTATTGTAATATATAATATATACCCAAGGTAAAAATCTTTCTACGTCTTACTCTCTCCTGAGATTTTTATTTAATGAGGTCAAAGCACCTTATGGCAACTTGTTTAGGTAAAATTTGTAATCTCTGTATTACTTCACCCTTGGCATTTTTTAGGTCTAGCTCCCACTGACGAGACCTCAATAAAGGTCGAAACCGGTCTGGATAGTGACCACTTCCTTAATGCAAAGCATCATACATCTCTGCATCGAAATGTGCTCTACATTAGGGAAAATTCTGAGAAAGTGAACAGAGCTTACTCCACCTTTACAACGAGTTGCCTAGTGTTACACTACGTGCAGCCACAAACTTGACTTACTTGGGAAAAAGGATTAAAAAAACCTAGTTTATAAAATTGCTTGGTATATCTTTAACATAGTATATAATGTAGGTATGCATGTAATGTGTGTGTTATGTATGTATGTAATGTACACTGCTTGGAAAGAAGTCAATTGTGACACCCCCATAGGCAAGGTGCATTGTGTCATGTAACATGTCATATGTTTGTAGCTGATATAAATTGGAGGAATATGATGCATCCAAGTCAGTGCAACTGTGTCTGGGTGAAATGGCTGATGTATGGTGGATGCCCAGTTAACGTATCTTAACGGAGCATGTAACCCCACCATTGAAATTCGGAGGTGGTGGTTGATGGTATGGTCCTATTTTTCCTGGTTTGGCCTCAAACCTTTGTTTGTGATGTCACAAACATTGAACTCAGAGAGGTGTCTGAATATTCTGGACAGTGCAGTACTTCCTACTTTGTGTGTTTCTACGGAACTGACCATTGTCTCAGCAAGACATGTCATAAGGCTGCTGCTGTAACTGCATCGTTTGTGGGCGTGAACATCACCACACTTGACTTGCCTTCACAGACCCCTGATCTCAACCCCATTGAACATCTGTTTGATGGACTGGAGCATCAGGTGAGGTCAAGTGATGTCTGCTCCACAACATTCCAGGACCTCATTACATGTCTACAGGTAGAATGATCCAAAATTCCCTGAGGATTGCTGCAGTCATTGCAGCTAAAGGAGATCCCACATCTTATTAAGGTGGGCATCATGACTGTTTGTTCCTCATGCTATATAATGTACATATGCATGTAGTGTGGGTGGGTGTATATGTAATGTATATATTGATGAGGAATGGTGTGGTTCAATGAAGAATGGTATAGATCAAAGCCACTGGTTGCATAAATTCTTGAAGCTTGAGATATTTGCGCACCGCAAAGGTTTATCATATGAGTAAGAGGAATGGAGAGTGTTCTCATTAACAAAATTATGGATAGGTTTCAGATAGTTAGAAGGTTATGTACAGTTGACTCATTGCAGCAAACTTGTAGGATTAGAGGAATAGTGCTATATGAACTTTTTTAGCCTAGTCTAAGGCACTTTGGTTGGGACTTCTTGGTAGTTATTGTGAATTATTTATTTCTATTATGTCCTCGTTCCACAGACTTCTGTGAAATGAGAACATCTTCTTCTTCCTATCATGGAATATAGGCCATGTGGCCTGTTCCGGTCTCATGCCATCTCTTTCTTGGTCTTCCGATTCTTCTTTTTCCACTTATTTTGTATCTGTATAATATTTTTGGTAGTCTGCTGTTGTCCATTCGATTTAAATGTTCTAGCCATTTTTGTTTATACTGTCTTATGTAGTAATTAATTGGTTTAATTTTTAGGGATTGTAAGATTTCTTCATTTGTTTTGTGGTCCCACTTGGTATATCCAGCTGTTTTTCTGAGGAACTTCATTTCTGCTGTTTGAATTCGTTTTTCATCTTTCCTTTTCATGGTCTATGTTTCGCTTCCGTATAGTAGAGTTGGTTTTGACAAGACATTATATAGTCTGATTCTAGTGTGTTTTTGTACCAGGGATGGCTTAAATATACTATTTATTATGCCATTTACTTTGACAAAGTTTGATATTTTAGTGTCTGTCTTTTTCTTCTTCGTATGATAGATCACATCCCAAGTATCTGAAAGTGTTTACTTGTTCTAGTATTGTATTATCTATCACTATTTTACTTCTTATTGGGTTTTCTCCTTTGAATGCCATTATTTTTGTTTTTTCTTTGGATATTGTCATATTATATTGCTTTGAGATATCATTTAATGATTTTAATGATCTTTGTAAGTCATCTTCTGATGTAGCTAATACTATTTGATCATCTGCAAATAGTAGTGTATCTATCTTCATTTGCGGGGTCATTTGTATACCAAATGGGTTATGCTGTTTCCAGATTGTTAATATTTCATTTATATATATATTGAAAAGCAGAGGTGAGAGGGTACATCCTTGTCATACTCCTTGATATATCTTTCCATTCTGAGGTGTGTTCTAATTTAACTGCTATTTTATTTCCTGTATATATTTCTTGAATAGATTGTAAAAGTTGGTTTGGTATGTTTAAATTGGTTAATATTTTAAACAATTTTTGTCGACTAATTTTGTCAAATGCTTTTTCATAATCAATAAATGCCACATGTGTTTCTTTTTGAAATTCTCTTCTCTTTTCTATTAATAATTTTAAAGTAAAAATTGGATCTATGCAGGATCGGCCTTTTCGGAAGCCATTTTGTTCTTCTAGTAATTTGTTTTCTACGATGCTGCTTAGTTTCTCTTTTAATATTCCTGCATATATTTTATATCCTGTATTCAGCAGGCTAATTCCCCTATAATTATTGCAATTGTCTTTATTTCCTTTTTTATAGATTGGGATGACCAGTGCTTTTTTCCAAGAGTTAGGGGTTTTTCCGGACATCCAAACCATATTAAAAAATTTCAAAAGTCTTTCATTAAATTTTTCACCTGCATTTTTGTATAGTTCTATATTTATATTGTCTTCTCCTGGCATTTTCCTATTTTTCATCTTCTTTATTATATTTTTCAGTTCTAACATTGTGATATTTTCTATTAGGTCATTCTTTGTCTTATAAAATTTTAATTCATTGTTCTCATCTGTCCAGAGATTTTGGAAATAGGTCACCCATTTTTCTAAATCTATTGTTTGTATTTTTATCTTTTCTTTTATTTCTTTATTCATGTATTTTATTACTTTATAGGTTTTGGGTTGTGGCTTAAATAAATCCTTTTCTAGTTCTGTTATTACGAAATTGTTCCATCTTTCTCTATGTTTTTTCCTTACTTCTCGTTTTGCAATTGCACTGTTTCTTTTATACTCTATTTCTGCTTGTATTGTTTTGGAATTTAGCCATTTCTGGTAACTGTCCTTTTTGGTTTTTATTATATTTTCTATTTCTTTGTTCCAGTCTCGTAGTCCTCTTTTTCTAATCCATTTGTGCTTTATTCCTAAGGTTTCTGTTGCTGCTTTTGTGAGAATTTGTTTCAAATTTTCCCATTCATCTTCTATGTCACTTAATTCATGTGTGGTTTCTGTTTTTAAGTTTGTGCATTTTTGATATTGTAGTCTAACTTGAGGATCCTGTAATGAAGAAATTTTGTAGCTCGGCTGGTAAGAATTTTCAATTCTATGTGTTTTTAGCTACTTTGGTTTAAAATGAATTTTTGCTGATACCATATAATGATCAGAGTTTAATTCAAAGCCTCGATATGCTCTTACGTCTAAAATTAACTCCGCTAATTTAAAATTTGTGATAACGTAGTCAATTACTGATTTGTATCTTCTGGCTGACCAAGTATATTTATGTATTTCCTTGTGTTTAAACATTGAATTCATTATTCTCATATTATTATAAATGACAAAATCGCGCAATCTGCGACCATTTTGATTACATGTATCTTTGCCAAATTTACCTATGTTTGTTTTGTATTTTTTGTTTCCTATTCTGCCATTTAAATCTCCTGCTAGCAGTAAATAGTCAGTTTTGTTTGTTTTATCTATGGCATTCTGTAATTCTTTATAAAATATATTACTGTCTTCTTCTTTTCCCTCTTCTGGTGCATATGCACCAATTATTGTTATGTGGCCTCTTAATGTCTTGAGTCTAATTTCTATTAGTCTTTCATTCAAATAGTTGTAATATACAATATTGTTCTTTAGGGATTTATGTACCATAATCATTATACCTGCTTTTGCTCTTTCTTCTTTTTTTACCCCACTGTAGATTTATATATAGTTGTTTGTTTCTTTTTTACCTTTTTGTTTTTTCTTTGTTTCTGTTACTATACATATCTTTATGTTAGCTTGGTTTAGTTGTTTATCAAGTTCTTCTTTGTGTGCAATGCTTCTCACATTCCATGTTGCAATCTTCATTATGTGTTCCTTTTTCCAATTTCGTTTACCGTTTCCTGGGTTGTGGTCTTTTCCCTGACAGTCTGTCCGGCTTTTCTTTGCATGAAACTTGAAAGTATTTTGAATTTCCCCAGGGCAGGTTACTAACCTGTCGCTGGGTAAGTCCAGTGGTAGGGCTGCTACCTAACGCCTCTGGACAGGCAGATCTAACAGCATTTACTCTGTTAGGGTGTTAAGGTTATACCGCCCATACTCGGTCGCCAGTGCCTCGTTTGTACTTTTAGAACAGGATGGACCACGGGAAGGTGAGGTTGACATTTGAGTGGGAGAGGCTATGTATTGCGCTTCACCACCCCTTCCACCCCGAAATGAGAACATAATAGAAATAATTTGATTACCCACCTAGTTTTGTGAAATTCATGTCTCATTCATCAGGAGAAATAAGCAAATAAATTAAAAAATCAGATTACAAGCAGGTAATGTACAGAATGAAATATTCTAAAACAGGAATAACAATTGGAAGTGCACATTTACTATGAATGTATATGCTGGTTTGTGGTCTGCTGTCATGTTAACTGAAATCATCCCTTTTTGTTGCACTGTTAGGGTGTTTAATTATTTCAGCTGACTCCTTGAATGCTCTTAAGAAAAATCTATAAAGGAAAAAAAATGCATATTCTACTGAGTAATCTTATATTAAACTTGATCATGACTGAATGGGTGATTCTCTTCTTAAGACAATTACCATATTTTTTCGTCTATAAGACGGTACTTTTTTCTAAAATTTTTAGACCAAAAATTGGGGGTCGTCTTATACACACGGGGATAACCGGTTGAGAGACCTGCAGTTGCTGTAGTGAAACTGCCGGTACCATGTCTCTGCAAACAGGCTTCCTCCAGTCACTAGCCTTTGTTAACTCTGTCGATTGACATCATTAACGCCTGTGAATAAACCAATCAGAACTCTGAAAGTATTCATATGTCTGCAACTCATTGGTGGAGTAAGTTAATGCATTAACAATATTTTGAGCACTAGCCCATCATCTGGACAAAATATGAACAAACCAAAATGCTCTACATAGATTAATTACAGATTTTTCTGAAGCTCGTTCAAGTAGTCATCTGAAATGATTAAACATCCTCAACAGTGCAGCAAAAAACAAGGGGTGATTTTACATTAAATCTGGTCTTCTCGAGTTAAATACATGCAGTTACCATCATAGCAGAAGTGCGATTTTCATTGTCATTGCTGTTTTCAAATATTTCATTGTATACATTACCTGTTTTGTAATCTGATTTGTAATCTTTTTTTTTTTTTTTTTAGTTTATTCACTTCTCTGTGTGACACTTGAATTTCCCAAAACTAGTCTGAGTAATCATAAATTATTTCTATCCCATCTGTTTTGTGGTAAAAATACTGTATCACATTTCTATTATATGCACCACAAAGTTTAACAAATGAAGAAGAGCAATGTAGTGTATTGTCATTAGCAAAGATATGCGTTCAATTTGTGGTTACTAAAAGAAAGAATGAATGTGGAAGAATAACTTTACTGAATGTAGGTGGTACTCTGTCAAAAGCTAATGAGATTGTTCAGTTAATTAGTGTGCTCACTTTGCTAAGATATCTCAAATAGGTGTATATAAATTGGTGCACAGTGTTACTGCTGCATTGGATGAACATGAGAATGAGGTCGAAGAGCTATTGCATAACCTGGATAAGAATTTATCAATAGGGACAGATGGAATATCAGCACATTTGCTAAAGGAATGTTCAGCCGAATTGGCTAGGCATCTCAAGTTATACCTAAGCATTTCACGTGTTGGTATAACTTGAGTTTCAGCTCAATAATGATACCACATGAATGGAAGGAATGTATGATAGTTCTGTTGTACAAGGGTGGTTCAATAATGGATGTCTGACTACCGACCTATTAATATCTCTGTGCTGAAGATTTTAGAGAAATTGGTAAGAACTAAAGGAAAGTCCTGTTTTTTCAATTTGCTGATATTTTATTACAATGTTATGGCAAGTTGGATAAAGGGAATGAATACACTATGATAATGTTGAATTTTGGTAAAGCATTTGATAGAATAACACATGAAAGACTGTTGCATAAACTGGAGAATATGAGATTGGAATATAAACTCTTGACTTGGATAAGTGGATGGTGGTTGACAGACAGATTTCAAAAAGAAAGAATGAAGAATGATGTGGAAGAAAAACTTTACTGAATGCAAGTGAGTTTGAACGTGCCAGATTTTAGATGACCAAATGTACCTTAGGGTTCATTCCTTGAGCCTTTGTTGTTAAATTTATACATTAATGACATTAGGAAGGGTCTAACAGGATATGTGCAATTGTTTACTGAGGATGCAAAGCAATCAGGAATGCTACTGATATTCAGCACTTACAGAATGATTTGAATAGGCAAATGAAATTTGAATTTGGGCAAATGAAAATATCTATCAGTCTTTAATTAGCAGGGTTGTGCAAGACTAGAGTGGCTTAAGGATGTTCCATAGGAAAGAAAAACTCAGACAAAGTTATGGTGTGAGTTTCCTAGAGGAGAGCTGACATCCACAGTAAATTAGCAAAAAGAACTAGTTAACCTCAGGAGTGTTGTGAGAATAATTGAGAGTTGTCAGGTATGTGGTGGGTAGTAGTTAAACAATTAGTGTTAGATCATAGCTAACAGCAAATACTCTGACACTTCTTCCATCTTGATTGTGGGATTGAAGAATATAATTCAATTTGAGTTGTGGACATTGTACTTTCCAAGGAAGATGATCCCACTCTGAGCTTTTAGACTGCAAAATATGATTCATAATAATCAGAGAAAGAATAGTGATTATCAACATCAGCAAATGAATGTAACATAATGCAAGAACGTTTTGAACCAGAGTAAATCAAAATGAGAGATTTCTAAGTTTAGTATTTTCTGATATTAGATGTCAGATTTGATGAATATCACCTTTGTTCCAGGAGGAATCATGCAGAAAGTTGGAGCAGAGGTGGGAATTGATTATTTCAGATTCTCATAGAAGTTACAGATGGGGTTTAGATTTAGATTGTTATACAAATCATTTGTTGGTGTTAAGATCATGAATCTGGGAATTTTTTTTTGTATCGATGTTTTTATATTTTGGTGGTATTTTTTGTGGGAGTTTTTTTTATCTGCAATGTCACTATATATATTTATGCCTTTCATGGTTGGTGATGGCAGAGAATGAGAGTAGAACCATGGAGTTCAGTGGCAATTTTTTCCACACAAAGCAAGTCTCCTGTCCATTTCCTTGTTTTACCAGTGCTCTTAGTGTTACAGTTCTGGATGTGATTCCAGTGTATCTGAATGGGGTCACTTGAATGGTTGTTGCCATCCACAGTAAATGTAAGAAAAAAGTAGGGACAGAAACCAGAAGTGATATTGGTATCATACCAGGTGAAGGTAATCTGCAACCTTAGAGGTATAGTTTGCATTTCTTCCAACTAGTGTACTACTACTAGTATACTAGTTGGAACTAGGGAAAGTTCCAACTAGTATACTAGTAGTAGTACACTTAATTCATCAAGAAGTAGTTGATAAATGCAGTATGATAAATATAGATGCAAACTGAAGTGTTTTACTATTCAAGAAATATTAATATAAAGTAGTATTAATAAAAACAAATTCAAATTGCTATTATGTTATAGTAGTTATTCATTTTCATTTATTTTTCTTTCAGTGATCAAGGGGAAAGCTCTGAAGTTGCCAGCATGAACATATTCAACAGTTGGTCTTTTCTTCTGACTGCTTTATATATACATATATACAAACATACACACAGTTGGATTTTAAAATAACAAAACTGTGCAATGTTATTTACATTGGTGAAAAAAGGAATATATGAAATATATCACATACTATCATGTGTGGTGAACTGTTAACAGTGTTCCAGCATTTGCATGTGTATGCTCAATACACGGCAACTAACTTCCATCAGTGCTGGCTAATCTTTTATGAAAACTGGTTTGAATTTGAGGAAGTTTATTATGTAAATTGTCTTATAATGCCTAAATTTTGTGCTGTTGAAGTTTTGTGTGAAACTTTTGTTATCCAACTGCATAGATAACTTCGAACACTTTTATATGTAATTTTCATAAGCAGTTTTTTTTTTCCTTAATGATAGAAGAAGAGATTTACTGAATTATATGAGAACATGCATTCATTAAGGGTGGGATATCTTTTATGACATGGTAGCTACTGGTTAGTCAGAAGCATACAGCCATTTTCATTGTCATTTTTGTGTAATAGCTTAATGTTCTTTTTATGATATTTATAATATGTTCTTAAAGTAAATGGATTATTTTCAAATTTTTATTTATGCTTTAATTTAAATGAGAAGCATGATAAATTTTACATTTATTCTAGAGAATAAATGTAATATGTAGAATTTATTTTAAAATAAAACTGAAAAAATATGTATGGTGCACTGCTTCAGATCTTTCAGATTTAAAAAAAGTTCCAAAAAAATTTTTTTTTCCAGTTCATTCAGCATAAGTGTATTTCAAAATTTCCAGCTCTAGTGGTGGCCATGGTGGTGAAATTAATATTTTCTTTCTTTTTTGATCTCTTGCTGAAAATTTTCATTATACTGAGAAAGAATTTAAAAAAAAGTAATTTCATTAAAATGGTGAGTGATGAACATTATTGAATTTCAGTAGGTAGAAATTTCATATTCACACTTCATTTCAAAACACAAATAATTAAAACAAATTAACATGTGAAATTCAAATAAGGAATATATTATAAATAAGTAATATTGAACTACATAAAGGAAGATGAAAACATGTTATGGTTACTGAGAAAGCTGGAGAAAGATATAAATTAATCCAAAAGATCAAAAGTTGAATTGACTGTTAATATATATATAGATATATAAAACCAGTGCAGTGTGAAAAATGTTGCCTAAGAAATCTTTTAACAGTTTGAAGTTGAGTTTTGTTTTGACATTCTATCTATTAACAATAAATGATTTTTTTAATCAAATAATTGTTTTTATTTTCTCATCGTCAAATTCCTGACATGTACCCTCAAGGGGTGTACAGGATATTATGATAGTACTATATGAAGAAATTTCATCATTACTAACTTCCTATCAACAATTTTCCTCCAAATCAGTCTGTTATCTATTAAGACTTCAACATTATCAGATCTTATATTTCTGTCTTCTAAGGCACTTTTTACTGTATCAATCCACATACATCTTGGTCTTCCTCTGTGTCTTTTCCTGGTAAAGAACACTTGTTTTGCTTTTCTCTCCCATTCTGTTTAAGTGAGCATTTTTTTTTTCTACTTATGCTGTATACACACCAATTGGATTTTAAATATATATATATATATATATATATATATATATATATATATATATATATATATATTGTGCCTTTATTAAATTTGGTTAATGCCAGCACAAAAATTTGTGTACTTATTGTGTAGCAATATTCATTATTACTAAGGTGTGGATTTTTATATGGTGTACAGTTAACAACCATCAAGTCATGTCATCCTGTTGTATTTTTTTAAATTAAATATTTGTTTGGATTATATTGGCATGTGTGTTTTTTATACCTTAACAATTGACTTGTGTTGGATGCATAATTTATTATATCATTTAGCTATCTTGTGTTCAAATAGTTTTACTGATAGCACACTAATAACTGTCATTATATATGGAACAGATATAAATAAAGAAAAATAAATCAGGAATGACTGTATTTGATAGCCATTCTGTGTATAGCTATGTATATGCTGGTTTTACAGTGGGATTCACCAGTAATATTTTACTAATTTTGATATTAAAGAACTTTGGAAATTCATTTTGCTGATATTTCTCCTCCCTTATGTACATTATCTACATAAGCTAATAATAAAACAAAATGTTTTTTTTTTTCTTTTCCCTTTCTTTAATTACCTAGTCTACAGATTATTTCTGGATATAAAAAAGAGTGATATGGAATCTATAATTTTAACAACTGATTGCTTGTAAACTTGATATATTTATTCAGCAATAGCATTTATTTGTTGCTAAAATGTGGATAGTGATTTTGAGTGTTTGCAAATTAGATAATTGCTCTCTCTTTCTCTCTCTCTATATATAACTATTTATCACATATCATATTCATTTTGATACTGAATATTATATTATTAACTGAGGAAGCAATTGTTTTTTGTGTTAGTAGTTATAATAAGGTAACTGGAGTAATCAAAAATTTGTTCATAATTTCATGGATTATATCAGCTTAATTCTGTAATCTTCAGAATTTCTTACTTTTGCAATGGCAAGGTAGTTCTTTCTTTTCTCCAAAAAAAGTCTTAGATATGTGTTTAATGTTATATGCAAATCATCAAAAAAACTTGTTCTTGAAATTCAGTTATTATTTATTTCATTATTTTTCAGCTGTGTTTATGGTTATTATAATATAATCCCATTTAACATTTGGTATTCAGGATTTAAAATTTGTCTCATTTCCTTTAAAAAAACAAATTCAGTAACTGCTAAGGTATAAACCATAAGCTTTTTATTATGTGTATTGATTTCAAGTTAATTTAGCACATTATAAAATTATGCTTTATACATTTCCAATTTTTAAATTATAATGCTAAATGTAATTTTTTGAAACTCGCACTTAGTGTAAAGAGCCTTCATCTGATTGACTTTTAAAAATATGGGATGAGTTCTTTATATTCAAGTTTCATGATAACATGTATATCATTATTAATGTAGGTAGAGTTTCAGTAGAATTTTGCAAATTAAAAATTGTATGGTTCTAAATATATAAGGAAAGAATCCTTAAATTGTTTTGAAACATTTTGCATAGTTTTATATGAAGAGCAATAAAAATGCATTTTGATAATTTCAATTTATGACTTTTTTGAAGATCTTTATTGCTTTCTTTAATTTAAAGAATAATATTAAGAAGAATGAGTCACAATATTTTATTGATAAGAATGCAAAATGAAAATCAAATAGTTAAATACTTTGATAAAGGGATGGAATAATGTCTGCATATAGTGTATTAAAACAAAAAGTTTGCAATTCTTTCATTGTAACATAATTATTTCTGATTTTCTTAAAAATGATGTCTGTTATTATTGTATGATGAATATGGTGCTAAAAAGATTATTAGAAGATGGTAGAAAGAGGGCTTAATTATATTGTCCGTCTTAAAAGTCCAGCCTGATTGGCTGAGTGGTTAGCATAACCACTCTCACTCTCTAACCAACAGGTTGTGGATTCAAATTCCACTGTGGACATGGATGTTTGTAAAAGCATGCTCTGGATGAACTTGTATGGCTCTTTGAATTTATAAGGCTTTTTTTTAACTCTTTCAAGGTATTGAAAGGTATATATTTTAGGTAGGTGTCACTTAAGGTCAGAGCTAGATAACTGGAGGAGACCTCCATATAGGAATATGGACAGCCCTTTTGTTTTCTACATTCCTTTTTAATTAATGTTCAATAACAGTCGGAGCTTCTTATCTAGTCTTCACCTTCTTGTGATGCACCTCATTAGTTGGTATCTACCTGAATACCAGGAACGAATATTCCGGGTGTGCTAGGTGTGCGATGCTCATCAACGAAATATCAGTATCACCCATATTATATTTTTGCATTTATTCCTGTTAAAGACTCTCCCAGTTGTTTGCAGACTTCGCGCAATTCCTAAAATTGAACACAATATACTGTACTAATGCTTCATTGTCCTCTTCAGGAGGATAATAAAGCATTAGTGCTTCATGAAGAAGGCACTTTTCACCATGTAACCGTTGCATCACATTCACGTTAATAGCCTGGGTGTGCTTTCGAAATGCACACACCTTTGAGCTATTCGAAAAGATGTAAAGAAGGTGCAGCGGGTCAAATTCTTAGCTTTCTAATATTTTTAAACCACTGAGAAGGTGAGCTAAAATTTTGAGCTCGCTCAGCACCTAGCATCTGATTGGTTATTGTGTCAACCAATCCAATTGAACATTGTCACTTGTCATGAGTTAAGTGCTTTTTGTATCCAATGTATATTGCAAACAATTGTTATGCATGTTTTCTGAAACTGAAAATTTGAAAGTGGATGTTAGGAGAAAAATGCTAATTGTGTTTTCTTTTGCTTGTGCAGTATAGCATCTGTTGAGGTTGCAAAGATTTTTAATGTTATATAGAGACATTTTTTATTATAGTCTTCAGAAACAACAGACAGTAAAAAATATCTATTCCTGAATCATCATCATCATCATGCATATCAAGGATTTAGGCCTAGCATGGCCTGTTCCGGCCTTAGAAGTCATTGAATCTTTTAAGAGGATATCCTGGTTTTCTTTTTCCTAATGGCTTGTTTTGGTAATCTTTCTGTTTTCATTCTTTGAACATGTTCCATCCATTTATGTTGATATTTTTTAATTTTTTCTATTACTGGTTCTTGGTTTAATTCTTTCATAATTTCTTCATTTCTTTTGTGATCAAATAGAGTATACTTTGTTTTCATCTTCCGGCCTTAGAAGTCATTGAATCTTTTAAGAGGATATCCTGGTTTTCTTTTTCCTAATGGCTTGTTTTGGTAATCTTTCTGTTTTCATTCTTTAAACATGTTCCATCCATTTATGTTGATATTTTTTAATTTTTTCTATTACTGGTTCTTGGTTTAATTCTTTCATAATTTCTTCATTTCTTTTGTGATCAAATAGAGTATACTTTGCAGTTTTTCTCATAAACTTCATGAATTTATTCTGTGTGTTATAAAACGTTGATCTACAACAAAATACCAGCATATGTGAGATTGATAAGACAGAAGAACCGCTGATACTAAAAAAAAAAAAAAACTAATGAATTTAGGATTCCCGAAAGTGTGGATAATTCCGATAATGATATGTATACTGAGTCTCAGTAACAAAATAAAATTCTTGGAAAATGGAGCGAAATATACATAAACCATCTCATAAAATTTGTTACACATAATATGTGCAACAAATTTTATGAGATGATTTGCTGCTCCATCAAACCATATTTATTCCTGCAATACTCTCCCTCTCTTCATAAGTTTTTTTTTTAATTATGCCATCATAAATTCACTTATTCATGTTTCGAATTTATAGGATCGTGCTATTCGCTCTACCCAGCAACTTATAGGACACACATATCACAAATGATAATTATTAATTATTCTTTACCATTAATGAAAGTGGTTCTACTCACTTATTCTTGCCTATTCTCACATGTCTTATAAATAATGGTTCACATGTTTTCATCTTTGAGTATTTCAAATATATCAACCAAACATAGCATTTTCCTTCATTGTTGTTTTCTAATAAATCCTAAAACAGATTGTTCCCCCACTCTACGCAGAAGTATTTCAAGTTATCCTGCAATTAATTGCATTGGACCAATTAAGATGAGCACTGATGTGCTATGACCTCTCAAAACTTTCATGCATCGATAAAATGCAATCACATGGTCATGGGAGGAGGGATTTCCCCCGGGATCGATTAAAAAAATTCCACAAATTATAATTGTAAAATTGATTGAGATATATAATCTTACACCTTCGACCCTGGGAACGCTTTGTCAGTCTTAAAATTTTATTATGGATTGGCCTATTTCGGCCCAC
The DNA here is from genome assembly GCF_054136105.1 of Typopeltis vanoorti. NCBI lineage: Eukaryota > Metazoa > Arthropoda > Arachnida > Uropygi > Thelyphonidae > Typopeltis > Typopeltis vanoorti. The sequence continues at coordinate 31,987,386 of NC_143557.1, read as the reverse complement.
GGCAGGGAGCCATAGTACATGTTTTATTGCAGCAATAAAATATGTTCCTGTTTTTGGTTCATTGTTTTCGAATTTGTGAACTAGTGAGTTAGTGAGTTACTGAGTGAAGTGTGAATTGTAAATTTATAGTGAAACAAATTTAAACAAAAATACATTTTTAAAAGGTAAGTGTATGTAAATTAATATTATTTTATTTGTTAGTTATGATTGTTTTGCTTTTAAACTGAAATAATTTAATTTAGGATAAATTAGTTCATTTTTAATAAAATATGATGGTCAATTTTTTTTATATGAAATTGTGCTAAAAACTATTAATTCTGAATACCTTTTTTTTCCCAAGAATTAAAGATCAGTAAACTCAATACAAAACGAAAATAATATATTTATATTAATTAAATTAAGGGGATATTAGATCCCACATTGTTTTAAAACCGAATAAGAAACTCAAGGATTGGAATCAGAGAGTTTCATGCTGAATATAGTATAAAAAAACTATAAAAGTATCAGCGAATACTAGTGTGAGCTGAATGCAAGTAGTCCTAGAACGTAGTACAAACATGGGCAACTTGTTGCAAAGGTGGGGAAAGTTCTGATCGCTAATCTTGGTATTTTCCATAATGTAAAAACACATTTCCTAGGAAATGTATGCTGTTATTACATTATGGTAGGGAGGTCACTACCCAGACCAGTTTCAGCCTTTTTTGAGGCTTCATCAGTGAGTAGCTAGACCAAATTAATACCAAAGGGTATAGCAAAAAGAACTTATATACTCTGCTATACGAGTTGTCCAAAAAGGTGCCCCCATTAAGTTACTTAAAATATAAAGAGCCAACAGGCTTCATTTTGGCGATATAAACATTAATTAAATTAAGGGGATATTAGATCCCACATTGTTTTAAAACAGAATAAGAAACTCAAGGATTGGAATCAGAGTTTCATGCCGAATATAGTATAAAAAAAACTAGTTGCAACGAGTTGCCCGTGTTTGGACTACGTTCTAGGACTACTTGCATTCAGCTCACGCTGGTATTCGCCGATACTTTTATAGTTTTTTATACTATATTCGGCATGAAACTCTCTGATTCCAATCCTTAAGTTTCTTATTTGGTTTTAAAACAATGTGGGATCTAATATCCCTTAATTTAATTAATGTTTATATCGCCGAAATGAAGCCTGTTGGCTCTTTATATTTAAGTAAACAATTTATAGTTTACATCGACAAATAATAATTACATCAAAAAAAAGCTAAAAGACATTTATTGATGTAATTATTTGTCTCCAAGCTTTGCCCTCCCCCCTTGGAACATGTTTTGTGGACGCACGCCCATGCATACGGTCAAATTCACGTGAAGTTTGTAGCGTGTGTTGCATAACCCACATGACAGCACACCCAACCAAAATGAGCACTCGATGCCACTGCTGAATACATAATGAATGAGGATAGGTTGGGATTTAAGATTGGAGATGGGGCATTGCTTGGTTAAACAAGGAAACCAAGGCAATCAGGAAAAAATGAGCTACTGGAACAAACCTAACATCAGCACAAAGATATGCACATCTTTCTATTGGAAAGATTTTAATGAGTAACCTTTAGAGATGAATTGTAACTTCACATAGGAAAATATTATTCAAGAAGAAATGAAAGTTTGAAAAGAAAATCAAACATTACTCATTGCAAATTGAATTCCTTGGTTGACTTGGGGAGTTAGAGGCAATCATGATATGCATTATGGGAAAAGCCACTGTCCAGATTGATTTTGATCTTTATTGAAGTCTCATCAGTGAATGATGAGAAGTGATATCACACCCAGAAGTGATACTAAGGTTAAAGTAAGTCATATTTCCATATACACGTAGCCAAAGGTATCGCACTTTATGATTAAAATACTCTGGATTAGAGGTAGATGTCGAAAGTTTTTCCATTTGGTGATATTATAAATTAAAGATGCCAAGAAATTATATTCTTCGTTGCATCCTTTATCCAAGTGTAAGCAAACAAAGTTTGTGCATGAAGTAAGTTCGTGACAGGGCAACTCATACATAGACTAATGATGTGAAATCAACTCACAAGGGGGACCGAAAAGTAATCAATTATTTTTAATAGTTCATTTTTAGCCGATTTTTATTTAAATATCAGAATTACTTTTTTATTTAAAAAAAATTTTTTTTTTTATTTCAGATTATTTTTTTTAATATGGCTGACTTGAAAGTTGAAGAGCAGCTTATGTCATTGTATGCTGTTTTTGTTTCACCAAGGAAAGAATGCTACTGGGGCTACCAAAATCATTTGCTTAACTTATGGAGATGTATTGAAGGTTAACAAATGTCAGCAATGGTTTAGGAGATTTGCAGGAAAAAATTTTGATCTCTCTGATCGTCCTCGATCTGGAAGACCTCTTACTCTAGATGACGATGCTCTTAAGACTCTCGTTGAATCAGATCCAAAACAAACCATACAAGAATTAGCAGAGAAACTTAATTCATCATGGTCAACTGTCCAAGAGCACTTACATAAGCATGGCAGGGTTCTTAAACAGGGTGTACGGGTACCACATGAACTGTCAGACAACAATAAAGCACAGAGACGGACGATTTGCAATTCATTGTTGACCAGACAACAAAATGACCTCTTTTTTGGAACAAGTCATAACTGGTGACGAAAAATGGGTGCTGTATAAGAATATTAAATGCAAAAAACAGTTCATTCTCTAAATCAAACTCCAATTCCAACACCTAAAGATGGACTTCATCCACAAAAGGTTCTGTTTTACGTTTGGTGGGGATATTCATTGAATTATTCATTACGAACTCGTGGAACAAGGTAAGACTATCACAGCAGCCATCTACTGTGAACAATTAGAGCAACTACATCAAGCATTGTTAATCAAACGTCCTGTGCTTGTCAATCAAAAAGGGGTAATTTTGCAGCAAGATAATGCAAAACCACATTCTGCAAGAATGACTCAAGAAAAAATTAGGCAGTTAGGATTGGAACTTCTACCACATCCTCCATATTTGCCGGATATTGCCCCTAGTGACTATCACTTATTCAGGTCCTTAGAACACAACATAAGAAATAAAACCTTCCGTTCGCAAGATGATGTCCAAAGGAGTTTGATATCATTTTTTGCCTCCAAAGAAAAAACTTTTTTCAAAAAAGGAATTCTAAACTTAGTAGATCGTTGGAATAATGTTATAATTAACGTTGCCGATTATGTAATTGAATAATGTTAATTTTTTCTTTAATAAAATTTATATTAAAAATGTAGTTCAAAAAAGTGATTACTTTCTGGTCCCCCTTATATATAGAGGCTAATGATGTGAAGTCATTAGCCTCTATATACAAGTTAGCTCATTCATGAAGTTACTTCATGTGCAAACTTTGTTTGCTTCCACTTGGATAAAGGATGCAACCAAGATTATAATTTCTTGGCATCTTTAATTTATAATATAACCAGTGGAAAAACTTGCAAAAGTGAAGCAAAAAAAAAATGTGTAAAAGTAGCTAAACAAGTCATGGAAGGACTGGTAACAATATAGAAGATAAGTATTAGGAAGTTAGCAAAATGATCTGGAGGATATTGAAAAAGATTAGAAATTGAGGGAAACATAGTAGTATAAATGGAATCTGAAGATAAAGATTTATCATTAGTATCAAAGGCATTCTTTCAAAATAATTACCACAAATGTCTGGAGTAATTATTTTGTAAGATATTAAATGAAACAAGTGAGAGAATGGTGGTAGAAAAATGTTTGAGAAATTAAGTCAGTGTAGATGATATTCAACCTGATATGCTCAAATATGGAGATATAGAAGTTTACAGTGTAATTCAGAAAGCCTGGCAGAAGGTCAAATTTCAGGGCATTTCTGCTTTCTGGTCTGCATTAATCTGTATCTCTTGGTCTTCCACTGGATATTTTCTCTGCCAGTTTTGCTTCCAACACCTGTTCTGGTAATCTTTTGTTTCCTATTCTGTTTGCTGATATTAATTTTATGGGTTTTGATAAAATGTTAGCAACATTCATATTGTGAGTTGTGTGATTTCAGAGCAAATTATTATAATTTTTATGTTTCAGATATTATGCAAGGAGTGTGAATAACAGCTAAATAAGTGAGATGTCACATTACCCTGTGTAAGCGATTAGGAAGTGGATAGTAAATATGAAAAGCAAACTCCCCAATATCTATCAGTTTTAAAGTGAATCTACTGTTTGGTTCTGTACCATCTCCAAAGTGTAGCCTGAATTAAGGCCTCATCAAAAGGTAGTGGAGTAATATTATGGAATAATATTACTGGAATAATATTCCAGTAATGTGACATATTATTACTGGAATAATATTCCAGTAATAATATTACTGGAATAGTAATAACATGGAAGAACCCATAGAAGATTCCCTAGAATCTTTGAGCTGACTCATTTATGAAACATAAAGAATTTATAACAGAACATAGTTCCAAGATACATGACTTACTTCTTTAGTACAGTACAGTGTAGGAAATTGCTCATTATAACAGACTATTGAAAAGTTCACATTAAGTCCCATAGCATTAATGTTCTAAAGATTTATTATAGCAATAATAGACTTTAGTATACTCACTATTTCTCATCTAAAAGTAGATGAGAAAGTAAATCTGTATCTTTCAGTATGTTTCTAGATAGTTTAAAATTGCTAATTAAAATATTTCTTTAACTATGTAGCAAGTATAGCCTCTTTTATGGATTGGGAAATCACAGCCACAAATAGTTGAAAACCTATAACATATTAGTACTGAGGATGGGCTTAGGTAATAGGAATCCTCTGAGTTTTTTAATACCACTTCAGGCCTCCATTATAAGTAGGTGATCTAACACTGTCTTACTTCCCTTCCATTTGGGGCACTTATTTGTGGTGGTGACCTTCCAGTGAATAGTACTGGCCCTTTTCATGTTTTCTCTTCTACACTTTTCTTCTTGTATTTTTCTTTACCTTTTTCAAGTCTTGTTTTACTTTCCTGTTTCCTTTTCTAGAATCCACTCACTGGAATCCAATGCCCTGTCACCATGTTTGCGGTGGAGTGTGACCTGTGGATGTCTAGAAACAGTGATCTGGTAGTTTTGCATTACTTTGTCCTGGATGTCTGCCCAGATCATTTGGCTAGTGGGCTTGTTTGCAGAAGGTCAGCAATGTTGCAGTAAGTCTCCTTCCCCAGGGACAGTACCTGATACTTTCTTTCAATTTCAATAATGCCATTCTTCTGGGCTGTTGAAGAGAACATATGTTTATAAGTGATTTCCCTGTGAACACACTACATCCTCACAGGGCCCATGCTCTTCAGCACAGCCAAACATAACCTATCAGTGAACTGGTGATGTATGTATATAACAATGTATTGTCCAGATAGCAACAACTACACTTTCAGAAACATCTTGATTTCCACTTGGTCCAAAGACATCGTGGAACCCTGAGTGTTGAGCAGCCAAAAAAATATCGACCAAACATGGTGGTATATATGTTGGAGACATCCTATCACATCAAATCCCACAGCTTTTAAACATACTTGGGCCAAAGCATATTATATTATGTGTCAGGTTGTCATCTCAATTATGCAACTAGTGCAAAAGTTGAATTGGATAAAATCCCATACAATCCAGAAAAAATGGAGTATAAATATAGAACATACCATTTGCCTACCCTGGAATATAATGGATGTATAGTTGCTGAACCCAAAGCAATTGCAGACACTATTCAAGACCTTTGCTAGAATCTCAGCATCAGCTTTGTGTCTTCCTGTGAGAAACAAGAAGCAGCAGCTTTAACTACTCTACAAATGGAATAGAGCTATATAATCAGCCATTCATTGAGGAGGAACTAAAAGATCTTTTATTTTAATGCTAGTGATGCAGGGCCTGATGACATCCATTATGAGATAAAATATCTCTCCCACATCTGTACATCTCCTTTTCTTATTATACAAGAATACTTACTGAGAAGGAATAGCTGTTTAATTCCCACAAAGCACTCTTATTTCTTGTTTGTCTATACTGACAGTTTGAGATCTGAGACCTCTATTCATTATGCTGCTGTTTTTCTCAGCTGCTTTGTATCCAGTCCGATTCCACTTGAATACAATAATTGTGCTGTTGCTCTTTAGCTGCATCCATTTAGCTTGCAGTTGTGGTACAGAATAAACCGCTATCAAAAATTAGTTATACAGACTTCAGTCCTTTATAGGCCAATTCTTTTCATGTCCACATCCACTGCTTGGTTACACACTTGTATAAAATGAATACCAATTTTAATCTTCAGTTTTGTCGGATTCCCAGCCATGTTGACATCAAGGGAAATGAAAATGAGACTAGTTGCAGCTGCTAATCAGTTCATACTTTCTCCATGTATAAAGACTACAGACAGTTAATAAGAGCAAAGTTAATCACTGGCAGTCATGGTGGCAGGAATCACTAACAAATAAATTGCATGAGATTAAGCTTCGGCAGTCTAGTCAACATGAAGTTGTTCTTGCTAGGCCCCACGTAGGTTAGTCACTTTACTGTTGAGGACTGATGACCCACTTATCTGTGAACAATGTAGCACTCATCTTTCCATTTGCCATATTATGGTGGAGTGCCAGAATTTCACTCAAGAAATGAATGCAATTTTTACTAAACTGGCTAAGCCACAGTTGTATACATGCTCTTGCAGATCTTTCCAGACTGCATGATTTTTTTTTTTTAATTTAAAAAAATTATTTTATGCAGAAACATTTGATTAGAAATGTGATTTATATGCAGATATGGTAACAGAATTTTATTACCTTATGTATTGGTGTAACTTTTGCAATGGTGCACTATGACCTTTGCTTTTCTTACACCATAAACCTCAAACCATCACCATCTTACTTATTGGACCAAATTAAGCCTCCAATATGAAGCTTTGTTAATTAAACATCAGCCCAATAATGTGTATTTCCATATATAGTACTACCATTCTTTACACAAGTGTACTCTGCACCACTGATTGCTGTAGTTGATATTTGGCTTGTGTTGTAGCTAGCTCCTCCCTTAGAACCAAGATCATGCAGCTCTTTATATGATATCCTACTATTAACTTGAACCCCTATAGACTTCTTGAATTTCTGGTTTGTTTACACATTGCACTGCCAAGATTTCCATACCATCATTCCAAGCTAAGCAGCAACCTTCAGACTCTGAGTGTTGGCTTCATGAATCTTTCTGTGCAATTTATGGTTGGTGAGGCACTCTTACATTTTCATCGGCTGATTGATTTGTCTGCTATTGGTTTGAATGATTGATAAGTCCTTGTGACACCACCTCTTTCAAAATCTGAGTTCTCTGTGTACTATTGACTTATAGATGTACAGTTGATTCTGGGAGTGTATCTTTTGCCTTTATATAGGTGACATGATATGAACATATATCAGTTTTTCATTTAAAAATGGAATTGCCACTGTACATTTTTCAACATTGACATTTCTTTTGCCTTTATATATGTGATATGACTTGAACATGTCAGTTTTTTATTTTAAAATGGAGAGGTGAATTGCTGCTTTACATTTTTCAACATTGTGCATATGCAGTATTGAAGTATGTATTGCAGTGAGATTGCTATCAATACACAGTTTACTACTGCAGAAAATGGAAAATCCTAGTATATGATGTATACCTTATTTCTGGAATGTTGTTATTTGCAGGAATTTCATGTTCCTCATCTACTTTGAATATTGGCATAAACAGACAAGGCTGTGTGGTGGTTTAGATTATCCAAAAGTCAGATTCTAATGTGAGTATATTAATATGTCATGTTCTCTTTCCACTTTGCATGTCACATATGTGGGTGGTCTGAAAAGTTCTCAGACTAACAATGAAAAAACGAATTTATAATTTCAAAATTATTTTTATTTTTCAACATAATCTCCCTTAAGACTAATTTATTTATTCCAGCGATGCTCCAGTGCCATTATCCCGTCCCTGTAGTGGGTCTCAGTAAAATCTGCAAAATACACCTCTACACCTGCAATCACCTCTTGATTCGAAGAAAAACGCTGACCAACGAAGAACAGTTTTAGTTTTGGGAAGAGATAGAAGTCAGAGGGAGCCAAATCTGGGGAATAGCGTGGATGCTCCAACAATGCCAAAACATCCTTGTGGGCAGGTGCATTGTCCTGATGAAAAATGATTTTTTTCTTCTGCAAACCAGGTCTTTTCTCATGAATTTTTTCATCTAGTCTGGTTAAAAGATCGGAATAATATTCCTCGGTTATTCATTTACCCTTTTCAAGATAATTAATAAACAAAATGCCTTTAGCATCCCAAAACACTGATGCCATGACCATTCCTACTGATGGAACCAACTTTCTCTTCTTTGGCATTGAACAACCAGCTTCTGTCCATTGTTTTGACTGCTGTTTGGATTCTGTCTAATGGTGAATCCAAGTCTCATCCATAGTAATGAATCGATGCACAAAATCAGTTTTATTCGTGTTAAAATGCTCCGAGCACTGTTCAGAGATTTTCATGAGAGTGTGTTTTTGATCAGTGCGGCACCCATCTTGTGCAAAGCTTTTTCATTTGCAATTCTTCATACAAAATGTATCCTACCCGTTCTTTTGAAATGCCTATAGTCTCAGCAATTTCATGCACTTTGATTTGCCGGTCACTCAATACCACATCGTTCACTGATTAATGATTTCTGGTGTTGTTCCACTTTTTGGACATCCTTAATGTGGATCATCTTCAAGTCTGGTATGGCCACATTTAAAATCGGCAGCCCATTTCTTAATTGTTGAAAACGAAGGAGAAGAGTGGCAATAAACTTTTATGATCTTCGAATGAATTTCTTTTGGTGTTAAACCTTCTTTTACAAAGAATTTTATAACTGCACAATACTCAGTTTTATCCATTTCAAGGGATATGGACGACACTTTGGCTTCCGACAGCTGTATAAAAAAGACTACTTGATAGAATGACTTGCAATTTTACTTAGAAAAAACAAATCGTGCCGATAGTGTTGCCATTAATGGTCGAGGCCGAGAACTTTTCAGCCCACCTATGTAGTTTGAAAAACTCTGTCATCTCTTCACAAGCAAAATATACATTGAAAACAAAATATTTAGAGGATTAAGGTGTATTGTAGAGTTCAACTAGTGAGTGCCTCTATAAGCACAATTGAAAAAATGTGATTCCTAATTATGAATGGCTTAAATTTGTATCTTGTATCGTGAGTGGGCTAAGATATTTTTTTAAATTTCTTTTTTGTGTTTTTTCATACTCTCAAAATTATGATCTAGAGGACAGATATTAGACTTTATGCCACTTCAGGCATCCACTGGGGTTGTGGTCTCTCACCTTAAGACATTCACAACTATCCTTGCCTACAACAGGATCCGATCGTACACCTTTTGAGTTGAAGAGTGTGTATGTATACTTGTGTGTATATATTTTATGTAACTGCAAAATACTATAAACCTATGTTACATTACTACTTTGGGTGGAATAAGGATTTTTTTTACCTCCCAGTGTTTTATTATATGTATAAAAGGCTCCAGAAATCCCCTTGCCACAGGCGAGTTATCAGAAATAAGTGGTATGAATTTTCAACATCATTTTAAATGCATTCAAAATATTTTTTTCATGTTGTTTACATTTTTTTATTTTATTTTAAGCATCTTTCACTGTGAAGTTATTTTATCATGGTGGGAAATAAAACTTCTAGATCTGAAATCCTTAATTTGAATGCTACAGCATTCCCTTTCAAAGAAAAAAAAATTAATTTTTCTTTTTTTACCTCCCAGTGTTTCATTATATGTATAAAAATCCTCATAATTTCTCTCACAATAGTATCATTCAGTGTACACACTCCACACATGCTCCACTGTGCATCATACTTTTGGTTTTCATTTCAGTCATGAAGTGAGAAAAATGAGCTGCCATTACATGCTATCATTATGGTGCTTTACTTTAAAACAGTAAATGTCACACACTTCAAGTCAGTTTTTAATATCATTAATACGTTTAGATTAAATTACAGTGATCAATGAATTTGATTATAAATAGGTTTTATAATCAAATTCATTCATCAGTTCCATATTAACCTTACACATATACGAGGTGCTATCAAAAAAGAAACTGGACTGTGTTGGATACTCGGTGACAGATCGCGTTAGTCTTGTGCTGCCAGGTGTCAGTGGCATAGACATTTTTGAGTCCGTCTGTCTCAATTCTTATGTGTTTGTGCTGTTCTGCAATTTTGCCACGAAACCTAAACAATTTAATTAACTGGGGAAATCTTCCACAGAAACACTTGAATTACTTAAGGCATATGAAAATGAAGCCATCAGCCAAACTCAGTGTTTTGAGTGGCACTTGTGTTTTAAGAAGGGCAGAACCACCTTGGAGGATGACAAGAAGCTGGGATGACTGTTTAACTAGCACAACCCATGAAAATGTTGAAAAAATTTGACAGATGATCCATGCAGATTGATGCATCACCATTCCAGAAAGTTGCTGACAGAGTTGGGATTTCATATGGAGCAACTCAAGTGATCACGACAGATTTGAACGTGTAAAGCTTCGCTGCCAAATTTATTCCCCATCTCTTGACCAGAAGGAACATTGTGTGAACATTCGTCAAGATCTTTGTCAAAAGGCCATTGATGACCCAACCTCCATCTCACGGCTCATCACCAGGGACAAGGTTTGAGTTTAAGCTATGACCCAGAGACAAAACAGTAATCGTCACAGTGGAAGAGTCTACATTCCCCAAGACTGAAGAAGGCAAGGCAAGCCAGGAGTGTAACAAAGAGCATGTTGATCATCTTTTTTGATATTAAGGGATTGTACACTGAGAATTTGTCCAAGACAGTGGCAGAATTCTACTGCAACATTTTAAGGTGGTTGAGAGAAAACATTTGTCACAAAAGACCAGAACTGTGGTGAAGTTGCAACTGACTCTTCCACCATGACAGTTCTCCCCTCTTCTTTTTGACTTCTCCAAAAATGAAATTGAAGCCGAAGGGGCAACAGTTTGACACTGTTAAGGAGATCCAAGACAAATTGCAAGCAATGCATGATGTGCTTCGACAAAAATACTTCCAGGAAGCATTTGGAGAATGGCAAAAGCAGTGGGATTGCTTCATGAGAGTTCAAATTTAAATTGGGTTGTAAAGGTTTTATTAGCCTAGTTCAATTTCTTTTTGATAGCACACCTTGTATACAGTATGCCTGGCCTATGTAATAGACAATTGTTAAAAAAAAATTAATTGTGCTTTTCTCACAATTTAATGTGACAAAAGAAACAGATAATTATAAACAAATTAAAATTGACACAATTTGATTAAATACTGTGGTCCTTTAAGTAGGCTTGCAGTTTTAATATACTTTTGTCCTAAGCTTATTTTCACAGCCCATAACAAGAATTAGCTTAGTAGAATTAAATACTTGAACATTTTACATAACGAAAAGGCTTTAAAATTATCTTGCAAAGACAAGTTAAAAGTGAGTCTGGCTCCACAGCAAGTGCTACCTACTGTCTTGCTATTTTTGTAAATTTTATTATTTCTCTTCATAACATTTAGTCTTTTAACGCATCACCTATAATGATAGTTATATAAAGTAGACTTTGGGCAAGTAAAATGTTTTTGTGGCTAGTAGATTTGTTATATTTCTATAATACTCTGTGTACATTTTCTCTCTCTCTCTATATATATATATATATATAGACTTTTTTTTATACAATCAGGAAATCAAACATTGAACTTTTTCAAGCCACTTCAGGCCTCCAATAAGTGGTACAGTTGCTCATACCAGGCAAAACAATTATTAGAATGTTTACAGTCGATGGTGACTTATGTGACCTTATGTGGAGTATACATTTTCCTCCTGAAAATCCATGTTTCCAAACTAAACATATGCTACTCAGCTGTTTTGGTGGAGTCCTAAACAAAGAGTAATAACAGCAGCCTTTGCAAAATATTTTTTGTTTTAAGTGCAAAATAAATTGATGTTTCCCCAACACTCTTTACTGTGTTGTAATCTTCACTCTATATTTAAGATGTTACGTTTGACATGTATAATGTTTCTAGGTTACTAATAAAAACTACATTAAATTATTTACTTCAGCAAATGATGCATAAATTGAATTACCATCTCATTAACAATCTAGAACTTAGCAGATGGGAATCATGTTCTGTTATTTTTAAAATTAATTAAAACACTAAAGTGCCCAACACCTTTAACTATTAGTGAAATAATATTAGAAATTCTAGTGGGATAATAATTTTGATGTTAGTGGAATAATGCTAGAAATACTATGAGTGAATAAAGCTTAAGTAGCCTGATTCTGGATCAGGTTGACTATTTTTTCCCTCTAAACAAATCTTATTTTATACGTACCTGACCACTGTTGATCTAGTACCGATGAGAAAATAAAGTACTTTTTTGGTTAAGGGATATTAATGTTTATCATAGGTAGACCAGATCTAATTATTATTATTATTATTATTATATCACACCTCCAGGGAGTCCAAAGACTCATCGAGCGAGGGCATCTACTCTACAACTCTTCGTGTTACTACTCCTTCAACCTTCATCACCTAACACAAACTTTTTCTTTGTTTATAATTTTTTGGGATATCTGCTATGAAAGCCAAAAGTTATTTATAAATACCAAATAGCATATAACTAATTATAATTCAGTATAATTTCATCCACAAAAGCTTGGAAACCTGTATCATACTACAGTAATGGTTCTAAGAATTAACTAATGCAGTTCTACTCTACAAAGTAATTTTTTTTAGTCACTTGAAGTCACTAATAAGCAGAAGGATGTTGATCTCACACTGGGTGATTAAAATCATCTGTTTTTATCACATAAAAGTTAAAAATTTACTGCAATGTAATTAAAAATTATTTTATATTTTAATAAAACATGAACCTCTCTACCTCTTCAGTAATATCCTTTGCAGTAAAGAGTTGGATTTGAATCTCATCTAGGATATGGTTTTATGGACTTATAGTTTTATTTTAAAGACTATTATATGGTTTTCAAACTAAAGGTATGTTAGCCAATCTTATATGAAGATTGCAGGGTTTTCCCTCCCAAAAAGTGGGTTTTTTCATCCTGCAAGATAGACAGATCAGCCATATCAGAGCATTAATTAGGTCCATGTGAGCTGTGATAGGTCATTGACAACTTATGGTTAAGTCCTCAAAGAAGTTAAATAAAGATGCATTCCATTTGCTTAGGAGTAGGTGTTGTTTAGCTATTTTTTTTACTTCAAAACACTCATCTAGTCTCTTGTCTTCTGGTGTCTTAAAAAATTCCCCATATTTATTTATTTTAAGCATTAGCAAATCCAAGGTGTCTTTGTGTTTCAGAGAACGGCAAGACTAGTCTATGTAATCTGGTAGAGTTAGAAAAAGCTGAAGCTTGATGCTTATGATGCAGGACAGTCTGAAACCTAGTCAAATAGAAAACTAATTCCATGTGTCTTAAATATTTTGCCAGCCTTGAAGTCAAGATTGGTATATCAACAGAGTTATAAAAAGGAAAAAAAATCTAATACATTTTAATTCTCTGAGGGAGTAGGTGGCACTGTTTTAGTCATAATTTTTGAGAAATTCATAGATAGCCAGTCTCTTATTTTCATCATTGCTTGTAGCTGATCTCATTTCTGTGGCATGATACTTTATTCCACTAATGAAAGGCTGTAAACGTACTGCACATTAGCATGACGGGTTGACCAAGGGTTGAAACTAAAATTTTTGCACAACTTCAGGTCTCCAGTAGTTGTGGTTGCATACCATGTTGATAATTGGATGCTGAATTTTTAGCAATGAAATTCATTTTCTACTTAAAAACAAACATTAGTTTCACAATAGGATTCAAACTAGCATCCTGAACAGACTTTAACTAATTTTGACTTATTGCTGATATTTTGCTGCTGTTATAACCAGCATCTTCAAAGCACAAAAACACAGTTTGTCACAGTATGCAAGACTACAACAACATGGTGTAACAAAGGGACTAGTTTAACAAAATTGTAGCAACGACACAAAGACTAAAGTCCTAATTAGGCACCCTTTATCTTAAAAAAAAAAAAAAAAAATATATATATATATATATATATATATATATATATATATATATATATATATATATATATATATATATAGCAATAATACAAAGACTAAAGTCCTAAAAAACAGAGAGAGAAAGCAGGTACTAGTTATGTCTCAAGTCAGTGGTCTCAAATTTGAATTGCATGTGGGCCGAATGCACGATGTGAAAGCAGCTGACAGGCCGGAATTTTTTTTTTAACATGAGAGTGAATATATATATTGAACCGTACTTACCCCTAATGTATGGATACCACCTCTTTATAACTTGAGAATAAATAATGACAACCTATTCTCTTTCTTTTATTTATTAAATTTTTCTTCACCACATACAGAAAAAATACATACGTTGGTATGTAAATAATTAAACTTCTTTATTTCTTACTGCAACTTGACACTTGACGGCGTTTCGATTCTGATAAAGTTGGAGAAAAATTACTAGAAACTATCTTCATCACGGATTCTAGAAGCTCATCGGTCAATCGGGTTCTTTTCTTAGACTTATTCATTTTCAACTGTGAAAAAACTGTTCACATATAAATGTACTCCCAAACAAAGCGATTATTCTTATTGCAAAAATTCGTAACTGAGGGTATTTATCTACAAGTACGAATAAAAGTTAATCAAATCTGCATCTTCAAATCTTACCATAACAGCTGCACCATCACTTGCAAATCCAACCATTTTATCCCAACTTAATTTATATTTATCTATTACAGTTTTTATTTCAGAAAAAATATCCTGTGCACCAGTTTTTCCTTTCATAGGAATTATTTCCAATAATTACTCAATTACTTCAAATTCATCAGTATCACCTCATACAAAAACGGCAAGTTGTGCTATATCTGTGATGTCAGTACTCTCATCAACTGCTATTGAGAATGCTGCAAAATCTATACTTTTTTCTTTTAACTGACATCGTAAATCACTAGCGATTTCGTTAATATGTTCCGTTACCGTGTTGGCTGACAAACTAATATTTTTAAATAATTGTTGTTGTCAGGACAAAGAAGTTCAGTAGACTTAATCAAACAATCTTTAAGGAATTCGCCATCAGTAAATGGTTTCGATTGTTTTGCAATGATGTGCGTGAGAGCAAAACTTGCGTGAACTGTTGCTTCACTGGATTTATTTGCTTCAGTAAAAAAAATTTGTTGTCGTTGTAAGCCAGATTTCAGAAACTGTAACTTTTCTTCCCTCAATTTGCCTTCCAACATTACTAATTTTTCTTCATGATTCGTTTTGTAATGGCGACGTAAATTGTATTCTTTTCGAACTGATATTCCCTTATTACAAATAAAACATACAATTTTATTGCACACAACACCACAAAAGTATATAATTTCCCATTTATCTTGAAAAACGTCCTTCTTCATCCACTTTTCTTTTACTCTTTGTTAAAGACATGGCTTGCAGTTTAATCTCTTAATTAAAATCACTATTATAATTTTATTTACAACTTTAATTCAACAAGATGAATTTTTGTATGAAAACTACACTCAAAAGTTATGCACAATTCTGAACGATAGGTGTTGATGTTGAAAGTTTATTTTTCACTTGGTTAGACTATAATAAATTTAGTTTAATCCTTTATCCAAGTGTGAGCAAATAAAGTTAGCGCCTGAAAGTATCTTCAGGACTGGGGTAAGGTGGTACAACACCGGACAACTTGTTGCAAAGGTGGAGCAAGCTAACATCTCTCCTATCTCAGTATCTCCCATAATGCAAAACACATCTTACTGATATGTCTAATGTTATGCATTAAGGGAAGGGCCACTACCCAGACTCGTTTTGACCTTTATTGAGGTCTCTTCAGTGGGAGCCAGGCCCAAGTGGAGATACCAGGCAGAAGCATTAGCAAGGTCATCTCTACCTATAGGAGTTGCCAAACAGTGTGCCACATTTTTAATAAATTACTCTGGATTTAGAGAGAGATGATGAAAGTTTATTTTTCACTTGGTTAGACTATAATAAATTTAGTTTAATCCTTTATCCAAGTGTGAGCAAACAAAGTTTGCGCCTGAAGATACTTTCGGGTGCAAACTTTGTTTGCTCACACTTGGATAAATGGTGTTACTGTAATATTCCATTGTTCTGAATAGAGCCTGATCTGTTGTAGTCTTCCTGCAATCTGTGTTATAAATTGTGAGTTGTGTATACCCACTGATTTTCAAGCAGTCACTGTCCATATAATCTTGTTTATTTTTTAGTGAGGTTTTAGGGTTTTAAGATTATCCCCATTTAGAGGTTGTTAAGCAAATAGTATTGTGGATGGGTAGAAAGATGAGGAAAAAAGAAGAAACTTTGTTTACATTGGATTTGATGACCTATATAGGAAGACTTTAAAAAAAAAAAAAAAACAGGAATGAATGAAGATGAAGAGAAATTTGCTCTGTAAGTTTCACGTTGAACCGAAATGGTGTTGAATAGTTGCTTGTGTTTATGGTTTTAAGATAATTCCATTTAGAGGTTGTTAAGCAAATAGTATTGTGGATGGGTAGAAAGATGAGGAAAAAAGAAGAAACTTTGTTTACATTGGATTTGATGACCTATGTAGGAAGACTTAAAAAAAAAAAAAAAAAAACAGGAATGAATGAAGATGAAGAGAAATTTGCTTTGTAAGTTTCAAGTTGAACCGAAATGGTGTTGAATAGTTGCTTGTGTTTTAACAGATTTAGAAGAGAGTTGGAGAATTTTTGGTAATTCTGATAGTGTTTATGGAAACATTTGTAGCAATTGTAAACAGCAGAAATTGTGTAAAAGAGATTATTCATTAATCAACGTAATTGCTTTCTTCTGCACTGAATCAATCTCTTAGAGGTACCCCAAATATGAGAGCAGTATTCAGTTGGACAGATTTGCAATTCATACAGTTAAGCTGTTCAGTGGTAAGTAAAAGAGAGTACTAATCTCAGAAAAACTGTGTATTGGATTTTTGGTTGGGGAATCCTGTTACTATTCACTGTCTATTCACTTACTATTCACTATACCAAGTAGTAATATTGAGACTGATAAGTTAAAGAAAAGATCTTGAAATAAAGAATAGAAATAGATCAGAAGGAACTGTAGGGACATAAACCTGTATCCAGGTTTATACCCTTTCAATGATCACAATGATGAAGAAATAGATTTTTATAATAACTTACAAAATCTATAGAATATGTAAAATGTGTAATCATGGGCAATAGCCATCTAGTTAGTAGTAAAATATAAATATAGGCAATACAATCACTACAAAATGAAATGACTGTTTGTGAGGCACAACATGTATTTGAGATAGAATATTATTATTATTATTATATTAAATTAGCCTCAAAGCCTTTGAGCATCATAATTATCCAGGTTTATGCCCCTACAATGACTCACAATGATGAAGAAATAGAAGATTTTTATAATAACTTACAAAAATCTATAGAATATGTAAAATCAAATGAGATAATAATAGTGATGGATGACTTGAATGCAAAGGTTGGAGAAGGGGAAGAAAATCCAGTTGTTGGAAAATTTGGATTGGGCAAAAGAAATGAAAGAGGCAAGAGATTGATACAATTCTGCATTCAAAACAACTTACGTATAATGAATACTTTCTTTCTACATCCAAAGCGCAGACTATATATACTTGGACAAACCCAGATAACTCTATAAGAAACCAAATAGATTTCACAATGATAAATAATAGATACAAAAATAATATAACCAACATTAAAACATACCCAGTTGCTGATATAGGTTCAGACCATAACCCTGTTTGTGTCTACTTTAAAAATTAAACTAAAAATCATTTCTAAAAACAATCATACTCAAAGACTTGACAGCTCTGAATATACCTGACAACATAATGGTGTATTATTCAGAAATTAAGAAAAATTTAGATCATCATCATAAATTCCTGACATGTACCCTCAAGGGGTGTATAGGATATGATAGTACTACATGAAAAATTTACATCATTACTAACTTCCTATCTATAATTTTCCTCCAAATCAGTCTCTTACTTGTCAAGACTCCAACATTATCAGATTTTATATTTCTATTGTCTAAGGCACTTGGTACCGTATCAATCCACCTATATCTTGGTCTTCCTCTGGGTCGTTTTCCTGCCAACCTGGCAGAGAACACTTGTTTTGCTAATCTTTCCTTGCCCATTCTGTTTAAGTGACCATACCACCTGAGATTACTCTGCTAATGCATTCCTGGATGCTAACAGTGTCAAGTTCTTTCCTAATAACCTCTTTTTTTAATATGATATTGCCATTGATGCATCTGTTCACACCTCTAATCTTTCTCAGGACTCTCATATCTGCGGTCTCTAGTCTTTGGTCAAGTGTTTTACTTCTGACCCAGCTCTCCGATCCATAAGTTAAAACTGGTTTGAACACTGTATACAGCTAATTTAGTGTTCCGACTAATTTCTCTCTTATTCCATATGAATTTATTCAATTGACTTCTTACCATACCAGCTTTATTGATTCTGTTGTCTATTTCCATATTTAATTTACCATCTTCAGTAAAAATCGTGCCTAAGTAGCTGAAATGTTTTACTTGTTCCACAGGTTCCCCGTTCACAACACAGTTGACATTTTCAACGATCCTACCTATTTTCATTGTCTTTGTCTTTTTAGTGCTGACCTTCATACAAAATCTATTACAACAGTTATTCAATTTAGTCAGGGAATCTTGCAGACTTGAAGCGGATTTATTTAGAAGTATAACATCATCTGCATAAAGCAAAGAGCTGACATTAACATCTCCAATTCTGATATCATGTTTAATACCACTTTCCTTCATAATGTGATCCATATAGATAATGAATAACACAGGGGATAATATCTCACACCAGATTTAACATTAAACCATCTTCCTGTACTTCAATTCTAACTGCTGACTTGCAACTCAAATAAAGACTAAGTATTGCTTGATATAATGTCCCATTGACACCATACAACTGTAGCGTATTGAATAGCTTCTCTCTTGGAACCTTGTCATATGCCTTTTCCAGGTCGACAAAACTTAAATACAGATCTTTGTTATATTCCCATGATTTCTCAACTTTGTTGTAAAGTGAAGATCTGATCCTGACAGTCTCTATTTGGCCTGAATCCAGCTTGTTCTTCACCAAGCTTTTCTTCCACAATTCTTCTCAACCGTTTCTCAAGTATACTTGCATAGATCTTGCCAGGAACACTAAGTAGGGAAATACCTCTGTAATTCTCACATTCAGTTTTATTTCCCTTTTTATATATGGGTACTATTAGAGCTCTACTCCAATCATCAGGAATTAGTCCCTCTGTCCAGGCATTCTGAACTATGCAGTGCAGCCACTGTAAGACTTTTATACCACCATACTTCAGCATTTCTGGTTGAATATCATCTACTCCTGCTGCTTTTCCACATTTCAAGCCTTTGATGGCTTTTTCTACTTCACGTATTGATATGTATTCCTGACTATATGCCTGTTGAGTGTTTTTTACCACTGTGCTATCACTGCTTGTTTCATTTAGAAATTTTTCGAAGTAATTGCTCCATACCTCAAGGATATCTTTTTCTCCTGTTTTCATGTCACGTTTATCATCTCTAACTCCTTTTACAGCACTCTTTCCTCCATTTCTAAGCTTCTTCAACAACTTCCAGAATATCTTACCACCTTCTTGATATTTATTTTCTATGTTCTTGTCAAAGTCCTCCCATGACTTTTGTTTAGCTAGTTTTACACAGTTTTTTGCTAGTTTTGCTTTCTTACATTTGTCTCTGTATTCTCTAAGAGCAAAAGGTGACTTATTTGTCAGGAACTTTTGATGTGCTTTCTTCTTTTCCTTCATTGCCTCTTTAACTTCCTGTGTCCACCATGGCATTCTGATTTTTCTATCCTTGCAGACAACCTCACCACATGCCTCTCTGGCTGAATCAGTCAGGGTTTTCTTCAAGGCTTGCCACTGAATCTCCAAGGTTTGGTTCCTGTTCTCAAACTCTTTCATTTTTTCTTCAATAATATTTGTGTATTTTAATCCACAGTTCACATCTGAGAGCTGCTCAACTTTTATTTGCTTTAAAACTTTCTTACATGTTATTCTTTTCAATATGAAATTCAGTTTTATCCTGCTTAAGACTAAATAGTGATCGCTTCCAATTTCAAATCCTCTGTACACTCTGGTGTCCTGCACCAGGGAGAAAAACATCACTATCAACAATAACATAGTCAATGAGACTTTTCTTATTTCTTGCCTCTTCTCTCCATATGAATTTGTGCACATTTTTATGTTGGAACATGGTGTTAGTAATAATCAGTCCATGTCCTGAGCAGAAATCCAACAGGTATTTGCCATTATTATTAGCTTTGCTCTTTTCTACAAATTTCCCCAAAATATTTTTGTATGTCTGACAGTCATTTCCTACTCTGCTATTTAGATCCCCAACAAGGACCAACTTTTCATTTTTCATTGTGTCAGTTGCTTCTCTAAAGCATCAAAAAATTCCTCCACTTCTACCTTAGTAGAACCTTCTGTGGGACCATGGGCACAAATAAGTCTCATTGTCCAATTCCCCATTCTGATATTTGCCCACATCACTCTACTTGAGACTGCCTGCCATTCAAGAAGATTAGCCTCGTATTTAGTGTTGAATACTATAACTACTTCTTCTTTTCCTTGATTGTCATTTCCTGAATATAACATTTTGTATTTATTGCTCAGAAAGATCTCACCATTTTTTGTCTTTTTTGTTTCAGTCACCGCTATTATGTCGATCTGGTACTTATCTAATTCTTCAGCTAGCTGCATTTCTTTGCCATTCTGGCTTCTTATGTTGATAGTTCCGATCTTTAACTCTGGTGATGTTGAGTTGGAGTGTGCTTTCAGATTTGTTCCAGTAGCTGACTTTTCGCTGTTCACCCTGGCTCCCTGGCAAAAACAACGGGGGCCTTGTTTAACCGGGCGATGTCCCAGCCGGCATGAAATTTTGTCATGTTGTACCATCATTTTCTATATTGGTTTAAGCCAATAAGAATACAATTTGGTCTGCTAAATCCCAAATTGCCAGCCCATCCTCGTTCGTTCAGTATCCAGGTAGATACCCAATAGGGCGCACCCTGAGAAGGTGAGGATTGGACATTAGGTCAGAAGCCCTGGTCGGGTCTCCGCATTCCTTTAAAGGCTATGTGGAGGTCTCCTCTCAGTTATACAGCTTTGACCCTTAAGCACCCCAAAATTAGATCATGTAGGATATAAAACAGAAGATAATATACTTTGCAACACAGAGAAAATTGAAAACAGATGGTCAAATTTTAGAAGTGCAATATATAAGATCAGGTAGCAAGATTATTCCAAAAATGAAATACAGTCATACCCTAAAGTTACGCGGTAGGTGGGACCAACAAAAAAGCACGTAACTCGGGTATAATTTTGCATACAAACATACAAAATATTAGTTAATTGGGACCAAAGGTATACAAAAACATCTATATTTTTTAAGAAACAATCATAATTGTAGTTTTGTGTACATAAAAATAGAAGAAAGTTATTTCAAAGTCAGTGGTTTCATAAAATCTAATAGATTCGTCTGACGGCATAATGTCTTTTTCTTGTTACGCAAAATTTCTTCATAGCCAGCTAATGATTTTTTTATTCCTTGCCTTCTGGCTACAGTTCATTCCTCGTTAGAATCTATGTTCTCCAAAATCTGTAAACCTTTATTTTATGATTGTTCTTACTGTGGATTCCTGTAGATCAAACTTCTTTGCTAGCTCACAAAATTTCATTCCGCCTTCAAAATCCTTAATAATGTTAAGTTTTGTTTCCAAAGTTAATGTTTTTCTTTTCTTGCTAGCTGTAGAAGATTCGGACTTGCTTCCTTTGGACGACATTATTATTTTTTATGTGATAAAATTTTTATCAAGTACATAACATTAAACAATCGCAAGGTTTGTAAACTATAAAAATCGTGTATGAATGGAGACCGCGCCAAACACGTCAGTGCTTGTTCACAACAGCATGTGCGACACTGGCGAATGCAGTCTGTGCCAGAAAGATACGACTAGTGGTGAAGCGGGACGGGAATACATACATATATGAAACTGCGTAAATTGGGGCTATGTACAATAAGAAAAAACACTGGATGACAGAATCAATATTATAACTTATGAATGAAAGATGAAAAAATAAAAGTACATAACAGTATAGAATACTCAGTAAAATTATATAAAATGAATGCAGGAAGGCTAAAGACAAGTGGCTAAATGAAAAATGTGAAGAAATAGAGGAATTGGACAACAAACACAATACTAAAGAAATGCATAAGTCAATCTAAGCTCTGACAAATAAAAAGAAAAATTTCAATCATAATCTTTGTATAAAAGATCAATGAAAAAATGCTACTAGAGACACAAGATATCTTAAAAAGATGAAAAGAATATGGAAAAAAAACTTTTCAACTCTGATCACACAGATGCACCAGATATACAAAGTATGGATGGTGAACCAATTACATAAGAAGAAATAGAATATGCTCTAAGTCAAATGAAAACAGGTAAAACACCAGGCCCTGATCAGATCCCTATCGAATTGTTAAAGAAATTAAACGAAAACACAATTAATGACCTAAAGGTTATTTTTAATAACATCTATGATACAGGATACATCCCTGATGATCTAAGGAAATCCATCTTTGTCACTATTCCCAAAATTCCAAGAAGTGAATATTCACTAATAAGTTTAACAAGCCATGTTGCAAAATTACTACTGAGAATAATCCTAGAAAGAATAAAAGGCACTTTGTCAATAGAAATAGAAGACACTCAATCAGGTTTTCAAAAAGACAATGGTACAAGAGAAGGAATTTTCAATTTGAAAATATTGTGAAAGAAGTCTCGATAATCAGAAAAGCATATGTCTTTGTTTTATTGATACACCCAAGCATTTGATTCAATAGATCACAAGAAATTAATACGCATCCTACAGAATAATGGGTTAAAAGGAAAAGATCTATGTATAATTACAAATATATGCTGGAATCAAATGGCCTCAATAAGATATAAAAATGCATATTCTGACAACTTTGAAATCAAAAAGGAGTAAGACAAGGATGTGTCTTATCACCCTTACTGTATAATATATATAGTGAGCAAGTTTTTAAAGATTGAAGATCTGAATTTCAGAATTGATTGGTGGTGGTAGGAACTTCGGGTATTTCAGATGACACAGTCCTTATAGCTGAATCTGAAGATGATCTTTCAGAACTTAGTCACAGAAATTTACAACAGAAGCTCAGACAGGGTCTTAATTAATAATTATTAATCTAAAAAAAAAGTGCATGATTATATCAAAAGAACCAATAAATAGGAAATTAAACATAACTGCTAACAAAAAGAACAGATTGTCTTATATATTTGTGACAAATGTTTACAGATGGAGGAAATTCCCTTAGAGAAATAAAAAGAAGAATAGAGAGAGCAAAAAAATTCTTTATTGCTTTATTGATATGAAAACTGTTCTAACATCCAGAGACATTAACATAGACACAAGAAAAAGATTAATAAAATACTATATCTGATCAAGTCTTCTCTACAGTGAAACATGTTCTCTAATTAAAGAAGCAGAGAAAATTAGAACAGGCGTTCCCAACATTTTTGTTTCCTAGAGCACATTGTAAAATACCGATAGGGTGACGGGCACCATCTATTTTTTCAAGCAGATTTTTTGAATTCTTTTGTTAAATGAATACATACAAAGTTTACATTATAATCAAATGTTTTATTACTTAAAAGTTTACATTATATAAAAATTTAAATATATGTAAGTTAGTGTGATCTTTGGCATTGCATTTCATTGGCCAGTGCTTCATAATTAGGAGAATATGATGATATTCCAGTTCTTAAACTGGAATGAACAACTTCGAATGCGCATCTACTTTATATTGTATGCGTTTAATACTCATGTGTCATTAACGCATGCGTCATATAGCATGGCATGAATTGTTGCGTGATTATTTCAAACTATATGGCACACGGTTGAACAGCGGCAGGCACACACACAAATTGGTCGACGGGTGCCATGGTGCTCGCGGGCATAGGATTGGGAACCCCTGAATTAGAAGCTTTCAAAATGTGGACTATCAGAAGAATGTTGAAAATATCATGGACAAAGAAAATGAAAAATGAAGATGTTTTAAAGAAAGCAAAAATGAAAAGAACATTAATGAAAATAATTAAAGAATGAAAACTTAAATATTTTGGACATCTAACTAGACAAGAAGGCATTCAGAAATTAATATTAGAAGGGAAACTGGATGGAAAAAGAGGAGAGGTAGACCCAGGAGAATGTGGTTTGAAGACATTAAGTATTGGACTGGCTTGAATTACCATAAATGTTCCAGAGCAGCAAAAGAAAGAAAATAGTTCCATGACATGATTGCCAACCTCCTTCTAGGAGATGACACTTGAAGGATACCTCCAGGGAGTCCAAAGACTCATCGAGTGGGGCACCTACTCTTAGTAGGTCCCCCTCCCCTCGATGTAAGTCTCCACCAACTACAACAAACTGCAACTACCATCATCATCACCACCACCACCACCTAGTATTTTCACAGACAAACACATGTTGTGATACGTAGCCCATGTTGGGATATGAACCTGCAGCCTTTTGGCTGGAGAGCAGATATGCTAACCACTTGGCCAACCAAGCCAACATTATATAACAGTTAAGTGGTGCCTCTTATAATACACCTTTAAAATAAGGAACATTATTTTTAAGGGATTGGATTTTAAATTAGAATGGGGAATAAATGCTTCCATACCAATAATTGTTTTAGTAATGTGTTCAAGTCAGATATTTGGAAACTGAATGGAAAAAGAGGAGAGGTAGACCAGGAGAATGTGGTTAATATTGTTTTAAGAAATTAGTTAAAAGAATGGTATAAACATAAAATTTGAAAAATCTCGCTTATAATTAAGTTTATTTTTATTGTGTAGAATTTCGAATTGTATAGAAGTTATATTGAAATTTCCCATACAAAAAAAGAGTCAGCTAGTTAATAAATATTTATATTATATATTTTTGTTTATATCATATCAAAATTTGTAGGATCGTTTAAGAAAGAAATGGTTAAAAAGAGTGGTCCGAAAATGATTTAAAAATGAAAAGGTATAATTGCACAGTATTAAAATAAAGAAAAAATATAGTTTTTAAAAATTTATTTATTAATATTATTTTGTAATTAATCAACATATTTACAAATATTACATATATACACTAAAACAAAAAAGTATATGAAATTCAAGACAATTTTTTTGAATTTATTAATTCATATTATAGTTATATGCAATACCACGTAAATATTCTATTATATTTTCCCTATCATAATTAAGAACTTTTTCAAAATTCTTTGGTCAGCTTCATCGTAAAGTCTACGTTTGTGCTCATGTTGAAAACCTGCTACTGCTCTTTCATAATCAACATATGTTTTTTGAATTTTTTGTAGTCCATTTATAAAAATCCATAAATTTGGATGACGTGCTGCTGCTGCCAAAGCTCAATTACAGTTTTCGATGACAGGCTTCCGCAAAATTATTTGTCCTATCGCTTCTATTTATCGTTCTTTGGTACGCAGACCAAACGTTTGAGGGAAAAATCGGTGGAGCCCTGGTTCTGTTATTCCTTAGACGACCTATGTATGTGTTCGTAAACCATTCTAAAATTGGTTCAAATTCATTGGATAAATGATTCTCAAGTTCAGAAATAGCGTAAATAATATCTTGTTCTGGAACGAAAGCAAGCGAAGTGATCATTTTTGAATTTAAAGCGAATTGCGCATCAGAATTATATCTGGTTAAAAGACTGCATGAAGCTAAATGCTTATGAAGATTTTGTACGAGATGAAAAAAGCAACCATTTATGTTAGCATGTGTAAATACTATATGTAATGTTTGATGAATGACAATTTCAAAATCAACATTTATATTTTCAGGATCTAGTAATGGCCACATTTCATGTATCATATAAAATAATTTTGTGTATGTTTCAAGAGTCTTATTAGGTAATAAACAATATAAAAGAGGGAAAACAGGACCTCCATCCTTTCTAGCCAAAATAACAAAAATTTAGCAAAAAGAGGGGGAGAAAGTAAAAATGTACCATCCATAAATAATTCATTCATGCTTTGGCTCCATACTGCATGGCTTTCATGGCCAAAAATTAATATTCTCATGGGGTCGACCTGTTCTGATCCAGAATCAGCCAATAAAAAATGTTCAAATTGTGATGAACTGAATTCATAATTTAAGTATTCTTCAGGAATAAATATTGTTTCTCTAGAATCAGGATTAATTGAATTTTTTAATCTTCTTCTTTGAATATTTCTTCACAGACTGCTATGATTTGGAAGCATTCCTTCTACCATAGAAGAAACATTTTATAGAACTTGAGTTCTGATTTGTGATGGGTTGTTCATTGTCGTATCCACTAATTTTTTGGCTGTTGTACTAACTTCTTGCATTATTACTCTGGCCGCATTTCCAGAACTGCTACATGTGTGTTCCTGTTTTTCAGAAATTAGTGATCCATCACTGACACTTGTCCAGCTTTGCATCCTTTGTTTTTATTTTCACGTCGCCAAAATTGAATTGAACCCTTCTTATCAGTCTTGTCTTTAACATAAAGATATCCATTCCAAGTATATTTTTCCTTGTCTCTTTGACTTAATATTAAGTCATATTCAAGAATATTCTTGAATTATCCATTTCTGAAGAATTGAAACAAGAAATATAAATATAAAAATAAAATTTAAAAAAAATTTCACTATTGATATAATTAAGAATTTTTTCAGTACTATTTGAAAAATAGTACTGAAAAAATTCATATCAATAGTGAAATATTTCTATACTTCTATATAATTGTACTTAGCAATTTGTTTCATTTGAGAGATGATCAAGAGTTTGAAATTTATTTAAATTAATTTAGATGTCATGTATACAATTTAGTATATGATTAAGATTATAAATTTTGAATACATACCTTTTATTTACTGAAACTTGTTCTTTGCACGTGGTAACTGTAACGTTGATACAAATATCGGAAACAATGTAATAAACAAACAACTAGTCTTACTGTTTAATAGAAGTCAAAATATCTTGCGAATGCGTATTAAACTAAATAACCGCACACAAAACACCCAAATAACTTGTTCCTTGCACGTGGTAACTGTAACGTTGATACAAATATCGGAAATGTAATAAACAACTAGTCTTACTGTTGAAAGTTTTTCACTTGGTTAGACTATAATAAATTTAGTTTAATCCTTTATCCAAGTGTGAGCAAATAAAGTTAGCGCCTGAAAGTATCTTCAGGACTGGGGTAAGGTGGTACAACACCGGACAACTTGTTGCAAAGGTGGAGCAAGCTAACATCTCTCCTATCTCAGTATCTTCCATAATGCAAAACACATCTTACGGATATGTCTAATGTTATGCATTAAGGGAATGGCCACTACCCAGACTAGTTTTGACCTTTATTGAGGTCTCTTCAGTGGGAGCCAGGCCCAAGTGGAGATATCAGGCAGAAACAACTTTCAACATCTTTCTCTAAATCCAGAGTAATTTAATAAAAAGGTGGCACACCGTTTGGCAGCTCCTATAGGTGGAGATGACCTTGCTAATGCTTCTGCCTGGTATCTCCACTTGGGCCTGGCTCCCACTGAAGAGACCTCAATAAAGGTTGAAACTAGTCTGGGTAGTGGCCCTTCCCTTAATGCATAACATTATACATCTCCGCAAGGAGATGTGTTTTGCATTATGGGAGATACTGAGATAGGAGTGATGTTAGCTTGCTCCACCTTTGCAACGAGTTGCCAGTTTCAGCCGCAAACTTTGTTTGCTCACACTTGGATATAGGAATAAACTAAATTTAAAACTAGTCTTACTGTTTAATAGAATTCAAAATATCTTGCCAATGCGTATTAAACTAAATAACTGCACACAAAACGCCCAAAGGATAAATTGCCAAACAAGACACCTTACACAGTGAAGCTCAGAAATACTTCTTCAGACAATAAAAATAAAGTTAATTATAAGCGAGATTTTTCAAATTTTATGTTTGTACCGTAATTCTATGAGAAATTTCAATACAATTCGTAATTCTACACAATAAAAAATAAACTTAATTATAAGCAAGATTTTTCAATTTTTTTGTTTATACCGTTCTTTTAACTCATTAGCTGGTAATAGATCAACAGAATAGAATTGCATATTTCATCTTTTATTCCGTCGCCCACTTGGTCATCGCCCAGTTGACTGAGTCCCCCATTAGGAGAATGATAGAATGAACCTGTTTTAGCAAAAGAGGAAATTCTAAGTGAGGAACTCTGACATGGTTTATCCAGTGAACATATGCATAAATATCACCTTTGAGATGAAAAGAATCGAGAGTAATTTGCTAGCATAGTTTACTGAATTGGATGTTTGTGATCGTCATTAGGTGGAAGATCAATTTCATTCCCAGGTGTGAGACCACCACTTTGCTTATTGGATGCCTGAAGTGGCTTGAAATAATTCCATGTTTGGTCTCTAGAGCAGGGTTTCTGGACTATATAAAATATGAATTTTAAACAATACAAATATGTAACAGTAGTAGAAAAATTGAAGAAAAATCCTTACCCACCCATGGCACAAAATGAACTATAAGTTTGCAAAAAACTTTCGTGGGTGGGGACAGCATAAAATTATACTTTGAAATGAATATATTTGTCAAAAATGCATCATATTTAAGCACTATTTGACTTGCATGGAAACCTTTATAAGGAATTAACCACATAAGTGGGACTTACTAAGGATTTTTCTTATTTTAAAAATAAGAAAAATCCTTAGCTCACCCATGACACTAATATGCTATAGGTTTAACCTTAATGGTGGGAATAATAACAAAAAAAAAAAAAAAGAAGCAAAATCGAGGTGACTAGTGCCTGCAGAATCTCAGATTTGAGATTGTTAGGAAAACTATGTTTTCCAGAATGGAGGTAACAATGAACATCATTGAGGTTGGAGCTTAGACTATATTTATGAAGTGAATCTGGAAGGTTTTGGGAGATTTGCCTTAATCTGCATGTAAACTGTTTCTCTTTGCTTGACCTTTTATAGTTGTTTTTAGATAAGTTGTAGGAGACGTGGAATATACATTCATTAGGTTCCTTACTAAGCCTTACACATGGAGAATTTCATCCAACTCTCTTGCAAATCTTGGTCTTTGCAGTGTTCCACATACTACTACATGAGACCTCTGTTAGATGTGCCTAGTGGCCAATCTATGGAATGACCATTTTGAAGCTGTACCTTTGAGAAGAAGAAGAGAATGATTCCTCTTGTCAAAGCTAGATATTCCCAACTCTTGTAAGGTGAAGGTGGCTATCTACTTGATCTTCAGATGCTAATGGTAAGAACTCCATTCACCCACCTTCTTTCAAGCTTAATCCTGAATGAAGTCTGTGATTGCTTACTTGCCTATTTGATGATAATTAGATAATAAGGTTTCCTTTTCTCAGATTAATTTTTGCAAGAATAGTCATTAAATATCTCACACAAAGTGCAATTATAACTGTTCTTTATTCCTTTTGAACTCAGTTGTTTATGCTGACTAAGCTTCCTCCTACTTTGCGACGCATATATTGTGTAACATTTTTTTTATACATTTATTCTATTTGTTACTTTTTTTAGCATTAGCAATTAAGACAGTCATGAAACTCAGCTGAGAATTTTAAGTAAAACTTTGTGTTTGCCCTTGCACTTTATTCATAGGTTTCAAACTTAACTCTGTAAAATTTTAATATCTCATTGTATATTTCTTATTATCTTTTATTATCTACTCTCTTAATTATACTTATTGTACTTATCTCTAACACTTAATTTATCCTATAAGTATCAACATTCTCACTGGGCTGATCTTTAACTATAAGAACGATGCTAGTGGTTTTGGGGGACAAAGGGAATTCTAATGGCCAATACCAATTCCTTTGTCTCAACACTGGTTCTAATTCCTTTTTCAGATTCAGGAAAAATTTATTTGTTCTGCTGCACCACCCTGAATCCTAGATTATCCAAGAGTGTAGAATCAAGGAACCAGAACTCAGTTTAGCATGCAATCTTACTTCACTATAAATTACTATTGCAGTCGTAGCCTCTCTATAAATTAATCTCCTGCTGTGGTCCGTATTTTATGAGAGAGTGCAATAGAGAAGAAAATCAAGCAAGTCATCAGTTAAACTTAAAAAGCAAAGCATTTAATTCAATTGAAACATCTTACACATTATGGTTCTACACAGAATTAAGTAATCTGTTATTTCTAAGGAATAAGTATTAATTATTCAATTCTCTATCATAGTATGCACAACAAAGAACTTCATACATAGTTAACAAATTCTACTTGATAGATCCAACTCATTCTCCAATACTAAGGACATTTGTTAATTGAATTACTAAGATAATTCAATTAACAAATTGAATTACCACGTGCTCTCACACTATTTCATTTACAAAATTCTCAAGCTTTCTTTATCATTAAAAGAAACAATCTCTTGGCTCCACGTGCTCTCGCACTAATTCATTCACAAAGTTCTCATAATTACTCTATCATTAAAAGAAACAATCTCTAGAGTCCTTCCTAAAGTTACAGACATTCTTCTTATTACAATTTACTATAAAAAAAAACAACATAGACTGTATGTTACCAACTGCTGGGGAATCGTTTGGCCACATCACATATCTCGTCTGGACAATCACTTTCGACTCCAAGTTCATTCTGCTTTTTTTTCTGAGGCATTCTTCAAGATTTTGAACTGTACTTATCTCTGCCGTCTAAATTAGGTAGATGTTGTTCTCTGGTGAACTGGCTTAACATCACAGTGATATTTCCATAAGCATCAGTGACAATCTTCTGCTGAGCTGATTGCCGACCGGTAAACTTTCCAGAATTTCACGGCATAGTTCCTCAGTCATTGTCTCGAATCCGCGTCGAAAACGGGGAACTAAAAGTTGCCACGAGGAGGTTCCACACACAACAGCATAACTGCAGGAAGGCACGAGATCCCAAGCAAAAAGCGAGCATAAGAGAATTCTTCTAGGCGCGACCTATTTAAATTGTGCGCCACATGTTCACTCCTATGTCATCGATTTCTCCCCCACAATTTCCATGTCACTCTACGTCACCCAGTACTCAGCGCCACACATGGAATCCTAACGCATTCTTCGGAGTGTATGAGTGGGGGGAAGCTTGCTTACCAAAAGGGTGCACGTGTACTACTTGTTGCATGTGTTTAGATTCCGGCTACTTTTACCTAATCGGATTATCTTTTTCTCCCAGCAATTTATAAGTACTTACACAAAAGCAGTAATCTTTAAGCAATTTACAATACTTTACATTATAACATAATCAAATAAAAGATTCTCAGTTTAGTACTATTTTGGTAAATTACAAGAATTTAGTATATCTGATATATCAATAATTGATTCAAATTACAAGCCCATGTTAAGTCTGTATGAAACATGAATTAATTTAATTTAAGTTTCATTCAGAACTTAACAACTCTGAAGTTATTTATCAAAAGAATTTTTACATTGTAGGGGAACAAAACCCAAAGTATCATTGTGTGCAAAGATCTTTTAAAAATAATGAGTTACTAGATTGATGGTTATTATGAGAACTCTTCCAGCAGTTATGTCAATAACTGAACAGCTCTTGATGTTTCTTGAAATTTTTTCTCCTCAAATTCATTCTAATTTTGATTTTTATTTCTGAAATTTTGATACAGATCAGAAGCATTTTTTAAACTAGTAAAATTACATTTATTCTGATAACACTAACAGCTCGTAAAAGATAATTATTGTTCTTTATTAATGAGGAAGCGGTGTATGGTGTGAAGAAGTAAGTCTGAATTTTACTAAGGATATATATGGTGTACAAAGAAACTTACATGATAGAAATATTTTATTTATAATACATTAATGCCTGTATATAAGCAATATTATTGATGTTGCTCATATTCATTACCATCCCTAATACTGATGTTGCCATACATTGCTGATCCTTACTGAATCAATAAAGTCTACTGTTAACCCTATTTGTTTGCCTTGCACCTTGATTTAGAAAAGTGAATGCTGGTCAGATATGAATTGCAATCACTGAATTCAAATGCCATTATCAGCTGATATTAGTGGAATGCATGGTATTCATACATTTTCACCCATGTCACTAGTTGCTTCATTTATATTTTGCATAGTTGCTTAATATATAACATTGCCCAATCCCTTTGCATCTGGAGAGCTTCATATTCAATAAAATCTAAAAGAACAAATTTTTATTAAAAACGAATTGTAGTAAAGCTTGCATTTGAAGTTTTTTTACTTCATAGGTGTGGGATTTTGTGTTTTATTACTGTATTATATATCGGGAGTAACTCCAGTGACCATTATGATTACATGTGATAGATATGCAGATATATAAGCTACTCATTCTATCAATGTTTTATACACGGATATATAATAGCTTTCTATGAGTATAAAATATTTCTTTAAGTATAAAACATGTTTGCAATCTGTAAAGAAAGTCCTCTGAAATTTTGTTATTCAGGAAGTGCACTGAGACTGGTTTGCATATGAGAAAAGACTGCAGCAATGTAGGTTTTTCAGAGATACTGTTTTATACATTTTGGCCTCTGCACAGTAAGTTTTACATACATTCAAGTATTTGACAATCAGAGTGCCAAGAGTCAATACAGGTTGAAAGGAATAAGGGATATACAAGGTCATCACCAACACATGAAATCACATACTTTCTTGTTCGTTGCTGTACTAGCTTGATTATCGCTTTCTTGCATTGAATCATATGTTTAGTTGTATGGTAAATCCAGTACCGTCAACAAGTTCTAGTGTTAAATCTTTTAGTAACACTTGCAAAAGAATATTGCATAATGTGTTGACATTCTGCAAAAAAGAATATTTAGAAAGCAGTTTCCTTGTTCCAGTTTCTCAGGCCTCATGCGAGTGAAATTGTGGGTATATCATAGTCGACTGTTAAAAGAATTCATAGGGAACTGGAAATAAGAATTTTTTATTATTATGCACTGCTTGTATAACAACTGTTATACAAGCAAAATAGTTATTACTTTAAAAACTAGAATGTTCATAAAAGAAAAGCTAATTTTCTGACGTGTAATAATAAACTCATCCCATGAGACAGATTGATTACCATTTATTATCGGAATGGATTCACCTTCTGCCATGCAAAGAAGTGTCGAGGGTTCTCTTATCTGTGGTCAAACAGTATATTACTTTATCAAAATGAAAATGACTCTTATGTGTAAGGTGTTTAAAATTCAAAAATAGGTTTATTTGAATTTACTAAGATAACTGGAGGGCGAAGTTTATCATGCCAGATGATAAATGCAAAAGAAATCTTCACATTTTCTAATCCTCATAAGCTTTATATACTTGATGTACCTTATTATCAACAAACACAGTGTTATGGAATCTACATATACACACACTTATATACATGTGACACAATGTATAGTTAACAAAGACTGTTCATATTAATTGTCCACAGGTTCATTAATTGTAGCACAGTTGAAGCAGAAGTCAGCTGGTTGATATCGTTAAAAAGATAGAAATATGGAAAGAGGTAGTGAGGCGTATCACATCAACTGGCAGGAAAAGATAGTTCTCAAAAAGGTTGTTTTTTGTGAATCCATCAAAGAAAGGTTGTAATCCTATATTACATTAGTCTAAGGGCAAGTAGATGTACATTAGACAAAAGAATATTTTTTATTTAATAAAACATCTCCAAATATAGTACAATACTATTAAATATTTTGTGGTACTCCTATTCACTTATTGGAACACATTAAAAAACACAGCAAGGAGAGAATCTTGGGCAAGTAGGGTTTTTGCATAATTTGTTGAGCCCTTGGTTAGTTAATTCAGGAATACAGCGGTGCCTTGGTTAACGACAGTAATCCGTTCCAGGATTACCGTCGTTATCCAAGGCGCGATTCCCCATAAGATTTAATTGAAAATCGATTAATTTGTTCCGGCTCCATCCCACAACCATAGTACATATTAAAAATGCAGATAAAACTCATTTAAAATGTCATAAAAATATGTTAATTTTAACATTTATTTATTACACAGTACTGTATATGTATTTGATAAAAAAAAATTAACATTAATAAAATGAATTGTTCATAAAAACATTTTTTAATTATCAATCTTCACCAGAAGGACAATTGGGCTCACTTTGGAGTTTTTTGACAAATGGACCTGTAAAAAACATGTCTAGGGTTGTTTGCTTCTGCCTCTTTTTTAAAATGTTTCTGAAAAACTGCATAGACTTTTTATTAAATAGATCTGCAGTTCTGATAACCTCAGATTTGTTTGGATTCCATTTCATAGCAACATTTTGAACTTCCTCCCACTTTTCCAAAACATTTTTGATTTCAGCAGTCATAATTTGATCTTTCTCTTCATCCTCATCTTCAGAATGAAATTTCCATTTCCTTTTCTTCACATTACTGCTTGAAAAGTTCTTTTAGCTCGTCAGTAGTCAGTTCTCAGTCATACACCTCCAATAATTCTTCAACATCTTCCTCTACTTCCAAATTAAGATCATGAGCAGTTGCCACAATATCCTTTCCCAATTTGTGTCCTTCATCTGAAGTTTCTTCATTACCAAAGGAAGGACACAGTTTCCTCCATGCTGCTTTGAGACATTTCATTGTTACTTCTTGCCAAGCCTTTACAATTAGCCTAATTGCTATGACAATGTTGAATTCTTCCTTCCAAAATTTTCTTGGGGTTATGTTGATAGCCTCACACATTTCAAAGCACCTGGTAAAAAGTGCCCTTGTGTAAAGTTTTTTAAAATTTGCAATTATCAGCTGATCCATAGGTTGAATCAGAGATGTAGTCTTGGGTGGAAGAAAAATCACCTTGATAAAATCTAATTCCTCTGGTAGCTCTTCTTGGATGGCCAGGTGTGTTATCCAAGGTTAAAATGGCTTTTAGAGGCAGATTGTTTTGCTCAAGATGGACTTTGACAGTTGGTCTGAACACTTTGCTAATCCAGTCTCTAAATTCTATTCTTGTGACCCAGGCTTTACTGTTAGACTTCCACAAAACACAGATTGGATTTAGAGACATTGAACTTTTTGAATGCTCTGGGATTCTCTGAGTGGTAGATTAACATTGGTTTTACCTTGCAGTCTCCACTTGCATTTGCTGCTAAAAGCAATGTTAACCTATCATTCATTGGTTTATGCCCAGGAAGTGTTTTTTCTTCTTTTGTGATAAATGTCCTGTTGGGCATTTTCTTCCCAAATAACCCAGTCTCATCGCAATTGAAGACTTGTTGAGGTAGGTATTCTCCTTCTATAATTCTTGTAAAGCTATTGACAAATTTATCTGCTGCTGCTTTGTCAGCACTAGCTGCCTCTCCGTGTCTGACCACACTATGAATTCGTGTTCTTTTTTTAAAGTGGTCAAGCCAACCTCTGCTACCTTTGAAATCATCATCTACCTCAGAACTTCATCCCGAAGTCTTCTTTTTCAAATCTTGATAAATCTGTTTAGCTTTCTGACAGATTACATTTTGGGATGTAGTATCACCTGCCATTTTTCTCTTTCTTTGATCCAAATTAGTAATAGATTTTCTATTTGCTCAAATGTCAGAGGGCTTCTTTGACAAAAAGAAGCCCTCTGACATTCAACCTTGAAGTTCCCTTAGCAACGTTAGTTACCATAAGTTCTTTCTTAGCCAAAATGGTTGATATTGTAGAATGACTGGTTTCATATATTCGTGCTAGCTGCATAACTTTCACACCTTCATGATGTTTTGCTATTATTTCTTTCTTCTGTTCAATAGAGAAAATTTATCTGTTTTTTTTTTTCCCTCACTAACTTTCTTTTTGGGACCCATTTTGTAAAAGTATAAAAAATTCACTCTAAAAAAAAAAGACACGCAAAATACGGTATTATTACAAATTGCACACTAAGACAAGGGATACAAAGAACATATCGTCACCCGAAAATAAAAGTAAAAGTTCAAAAAAAAAAAACTTTGAAATAAAAGTTAACAGTTAAATTCGAAACCTGCAATTTTTGACTTAGTACATTTTGCTTGTAAGGTGACGATATTAGATACAGCACTTACCGTAACATACACTGATTAGCAGCTTATAGATACAACGATTATTATACAGATGAGATATTTGATTTTGCCTTTTGAGGGCAGTGAGACGCACCCGCCGATTTATTGTCTATATGAACCAACACACAAAAAATAAATGCTTCAATACTCATTTTCGTCATAAAACGCATTTATAACCACAAATTTTAAAATAAAGCACAGTACACTACAAGAAAAGAAACAATAAACGGAAAACGTAAACAGCTGGCTATGATGGGTCAAATATATCTGAGTTTCACAGCTATGCCGTGTGGCTGTTCTCTATTCCAGTGCTTCCCAAACTTCTGGATGTCAGGGCCCCCTTTGCAAAAATTAAAATATTTCCCGGCCCCCCTCGAAAAAAATCGTAATAGAGATATATTATAATATTTATTGTATTTATATTCAATACAAAACATACACAGCGAATATTGCAAAAATCAAATGCATATATTACATTTTTTGCCTCATCGTTTCGTTCTGAAGACGATGCGGGCTATTCTGATAAAATATGAAATGCTGTCCTTTTTTTTTTTTTTTTTTTTTTTTTTTTTTTT
This sequence comes from Typopeltis vanoorti, assembly GCF_054136105.1. Lineage (NCBI taxonomy): Eukaryota > Metazoa > Arthropoda > Arachnida > Uropygi > Thelyphonidae > Typopeltis > Typopeltis vanoorti. The sequence continues at coordinate 31,950,524 of NC_143557.1, read as the reverse complement.
TTTTTTTTTTTTAAGTCTGCTTCTGATTGTTCGCGGGAATTTTTTTTTTATTTTTGATCAGCCACTTATCCATCTCAGGGTTAAATTTTTTTAACGTAATATATCAAATAATATCACCACTTACCGATACTGGCACACCACAGACTGATAACATGAAATTAGTGAATATTACCTGAATAAGGGAATCCCCGGACCAGGAACATTTTTCTCTTTTGTGACTTTTGTCCCTTTAAAGTAATTAAGCCTAACGCGAAACAGACAGCAAAGGCAGGTTATTAAAACATGCATCTGATTGGTGTGGTATTAACAAAAGATCGCGCAACCGAAAGATAAAAGCATAGCTGACAATTGAGTTGAAATGCTAACTCTCTTCAACCGAATTCCATATGTGAAACTGCCATAATATTCATTATATATATATATATATATATATATATATATATATATATATATATATATATATATATATACACACACATATATTAGTTAGTTTTAACACTTTTACTAAGTTTAACACGTTCGGTTGAATTTTATTGCTGCCTTGGGAAATCGAACTCACACACATCTAATTAATAACAATAGTTTTTAGTTAGATACTGTGTTTGCCCATGCAACATATGGTTTTGTTTCAGTCTATACAGCATAGTTTCTGTATGAAGGGACATGTGATTCATTAATTAGTGTTTTTTTATCCCAGTTGCCTCTAATTGCACTATTTGTTGAGAAATATATTACACAGACTCCTCATACCTTATTCACTGGCATAATAAAAGTACTCGTTTTTATTGCCTCTGCAGTATAGTGGCTGTTAGGGAGGGCGTGTTGTTTACCATTGCAAGCGAGTTACTATCTCCCCACACGAACTTGTTTAAGCTTTTTTTCATATGAAGTATATGCGAAACTTTTATTGGTAACAGAAAACTAGCTCGGATGACAGTGATAATATAAAACGAGTTTTGATATGTATATAAAGTCAATATCAACAGTCCCTAATTACGAACACGTGATGAAAGGGACAGGAAGATTTGGAGCTTCCCTGGAGAGCATTCGAAGTAAATACAATTAACCACTGCTTTGAAATGAAACATGAATAAGTGATATTTACTAATAGTCATTAAGCGTCGAAATATGCAGGAAGCAAAGTTTGTGAACCAATACCAATGTGCACATTTTTCCATTAAAATATAAAAAATAACAAAAAATAAAAGTTAAATACGTTTCTTTTAAAATAAAAAAATCTACTTAATCTTAAAACATTTTAAATTTGTTTTCATTATTTCACGGCCACCCTAAACAAAACCTACGGCTCCCAAGGGGGCCGTGGCCCACAGTTTCGGAAGCGCTGCTCTATTCGACAATGCCTTCCTGCTGGCTGAGTGCGATCGGAAAATTACGGTTTTTTAGATCGGATAGAGGTTCACATAATCGAGAGTCGTTAACCAAGAGATTTTTTTTCTTACAGCTACTCGTCGTTATCTGAGGCCGTTGTTAACCAAGGCACCACTGTACTGCTTTATAGATCAAACATGATACTTTATTTTGCAAACCACTTCAATCTCCATTAAGCAGGGTGGAAATCTCATGTTTCACATTGAATTTCATGTTAAATATGCATATCTCCCTTGCATGTATTTGTGGATTCTCTCATGTAGCAGTTCAGGAACTCCATATGGCCACAGAGGTTTGACAGAATATTATATCATGCTTATTAGAAATGTTATAAGTGACAGTTGCTGTTTAGAAACCAAACACAGTCCCCAAATAATGCTTGAGTTCATTGAAAATGTTGTGCTATAGAGTGACAAATTGAAAGTTGTTCTCTTGTACATCTGATGTATGAGGTGTGACTATTAAATAACGAGACTGGTTGCAAAAATGTTGTTTATTATTACAATTGTACAACTTAATTGTTATCCCCTTGAACATACTCCCCTACTCTATCACCGTTGCATATGAATTTTCCATTGTTGGAAGCAGTGCTGCAAGTCATCAGGTGTTATCTGCTTCAGTAGCACTGCCGTTTTCTCTTTACCTCATCCATTGACTGAAAATTGATGCCCTTCGGTGCGGATTTCAACTTTGGAAAAAGGGAAAAGTCGCATGGGATCTTATCAGCCAGATACTGCTTTACAGACAGTGGGCTGGAGCGTTATCCTGATGGAGGATCAAAGCGTTGTTCTTCTGCAGATCAGGTCTCTTCTTCCTCACTCGTTCTCTCAGCTTGGCCAAAACCTCAAGGTAACAATGTTGGGTAACTGTCTGACCTTCTGGTACCCATTCAACCATTACCACGCCATTGATATATATATATAGCCTTTAGTTTTGACTTGCTTTTTCCCTTCTCGGTGACGGAGTTTTCCAGTGCATCAATGGTCTCTTTCTTTCTGGATCATACTGGAAAATCCATGTCTCATCACATGTGATGATCTTCTGCAAGTCTGGCTCCGCTGTCAGCCGTTCCATGATGTCAGTGCAGATTTGTTTCTGGACGTCTTTCTGCTCCTGACACAAGTTTTTGGGAACCATTTTGGTGCAGACTTTGTTCATGTTCAATTGCGCATGCAAAATTTGTTATACAGTCTCGTTATCAATGTGCACCATGTCTACTATCATCCGAATGCTTAATCGGCGATCGTTGCAGACAGCATTAATTTTCATTGTTCGGTTGCTGCTGTGACAGGGCGACCTGGTCGTTCATCATCTTCAATGTTTTCACGACCTTCAGCAAAGCATTTGTGCGACTCAAACATTTGCGCACGTGACATTACATTATTCCCTACACCTGCAACAGTTTCACACATTCGGTCAGCGATTTCTTCAATTTCACATGGAATTTGAGATTAATGTGTTGCAAAGCAACTTCACACGTGTTTGTTTTATTACTGCCTACAGACTAACTACAAGCGACAGCGAACAATGCTCATCTCTGCTTCTTGAACCTTCAAAGTCATTCACGGCGCAAGTGCATCCCGCTGCTATGAGTACATGATTCACAGTGCACCTTGTCTCGTTATTTAATAGCCACACCTCGTACATGTTCGGGTTTTATATTTATATATTTTATATTTATATATATATATATATATATCGTAGCTGGTGCCTGGATGGGGATGTCCCCCATAACCAGTATACTGCTGTGGATGCGGTTGGGCTATTTGTTCATTGTCTTCTTGCCTTGTATGTCTCTCAGAATGGGGCCAACTGTAGTTCAGGAAAATGCTTTTTATGCATTTTTGTTTAAAATGCTTAAATGTACAATCTGGTCTTCAAAATGATTTATTAAAATAATCTTTTGTTATTCCCACCTTGAAGGGATGTTGCATTATACATTAGTACTGTCAGCAGGCTAAAGGTTTTCTCTTTTTCTCAATCCACTTCAAATCTAATAAGCAGTGGCGGCTTATGGCTTGAAATCGTGGGGGTGCTTCAACTTTCGAAATATACATATACACTAAGTATAGTGTATACGTTTGGATAAAATATCAAAATTATGGTCAAAATTAAACATGAAAAAATATTGTTTATTATTGATAAAATTGTACAGTTTGGTATAATTTAAAATTATTTACAAATAAAATATATAATCGATAATGTTCTAAAATAAAAACAATAACAAATGGTATGTCTTTAATTGTAATGTCCAAATATTTAAAGAGACGGAGTAAACACGATAAGCGCACTATGAACACTCCTATTAGCGCAAACTGCATATAAACAACAGTGGAACTTGCCGACGAACAGTGCTGCACTACGCTAATAGCTTGCATCTTACTATGACATATATATGCTTGCGTGCATAGCAATATGACACTGGTAAACAGTGCTGCTAGCGTCCTTCGCCCTTCTAAGTGCTACAAGATGGATTTTTATTATTTTTTATACAAAATAAGATAATTGTATAGGTTTGTCGATTAAATTAAATATTACAAGCAAATATAAATAAGTTAATATATTTATATATCAAGAAAAATTGGGGGTGCTGTATTTCCGCAGTGCCTATGCACGAGCCGTCCCGTCCTTGCTAATAAGCATGTAATCTTACACACACCAGACTAATTCATGTACTGGCAAACATCCTTACATACACTGGAATTTGAAACAACAGTTGGAGATAAGTAAGAGCACATCCACTGGGCCAGCAAACTAGTGATCTCACTAACTGTCTGTTTTATTTGTTTTTTCACTTTTATTACAGATTTGATTACTGAAACATTTTCCTCAAGTGGAATTGATGGCACTTTAGTTGATTTATATCCTTTATTATGCTACATTAGGAATAATGCCATAATCTGAAATATCCGAGTTTGCATACCCAAAATGTTTCAGGAAAATTCAATACTTTACACACTGGAACATCCACATCCATTATAGAGCACAAAATGGTGCGTTATTGGTATATGTTAGCAACTAGAAATGAAAAGTAAGTGATGACACTAGTAAGAAAAAAAAAATTCTTACTAGTGTCAGAAATCAACTAACTTGAGGAACCAGGTGAAAAATGACCCAAAAAGTTACTTGAGATTGTTCTGATGATGTATTATCATATTACTACAAAGAGCCGAGAGCACACCTATGCTTTATAAATGTCTCTCCAAATTAATTGTCACTGAAAGTACAGGGAGTGCACTCAACTGCTTGTAATACATATGATGCATGAATTTTAAATTATCTATATAATTTTAATTATTTTATTTTTATATTTTTATATATTATATTTTAAATCTATATAATTATAAAAAATCTCTAACTTTATGCACATGTTGCAACTATAATATAGATTTTGAACTGTTATCATAGCTGCATAGTTTGATCTAAATAAATTTTGGATAATGTGCATATTGCTAAATGAGGAATGACTTGGAGATTGCAGCTGAAGGCTTCGGGGCCCTATTGGGCCCCGAAGCCTTCAGCTCAATAATCACACGATGTAATACATCGTGTGATTATGAACCACTTGTTAAAAAAATAATTGGCTATTCTCTGAATCTTGACTTCAGTAAGTGGTAGGAAGTATATGTACGAGGTGGTATCAAAAAGTTTCAAGACCAGCTCTTTTTTTAAGAAATTACTTTATTTATCTACGTTTACACACTATCACCTTCAAAATAGTCCTCTTGCATAGCAATACAGCGTTCCTGTCACTTCTGGAATGTGTTCTGGAAGTCTTCTTTTCGAAGCTTATCAAGCACCTTCTGCAATTCGCGCTGGATCTCCGCATTGGTGTCAAAACGGCGACCTTTGAGATGGATCTTCATCTTTGGGAAGAGGGCGAAGTCCGCAGGAGCCAAATCTGGCGGGTGCGGAAGTGAGATCATGTTGTTTCCAGAGAGAAACGTGTGAGGAGAGCTCGGTGACGGGGTGCATTGTCGGCGTGGAGTATCCAGTTTTTCGCGCAACACAGATCCGGTCGCTTTTGCCGAATGTCCTCCCTCGCACTTCTTAAAACCTGGCACTAGAACTCACTATTGACGGTCTGGCCCCTGCGGACGAATTCTCGATTCACAATGCCCAAAAAGGCAATGAGCATGCTTGGTTGAGCTGCTGACCTGCCTCGCCTTTTTAGGTCATGGAGATGGGCTCTTCCACTGTGAAGACTTACTTCATCTCAGCATCGTACCCATACACCCAAGTTTCGGCACTTGTAATGATCCTCGACATAAAGGACGGGTCACCCACGGCACACTGACGGAGTTCTTGGCAGACTTCGACATGGTGTTCCTTCTGCTCCTGAGGACGAACTTGTCAGCAACACGGCGCATGTTCAAATCACACGTGAGGATCGCCTAGACTGTTGCGTATGACACCGCCAATGGCAGCAATGCTGTGGAGTGTTCTCCGACGATCCTCATGCACAAGTTACCGAATGGTTTCGACATTTTGGGGGTTGAGCTCGTTGAAGGTCTTCCAGTGATGTTCTTCCGCTCTTGAAGCACGCGTACCGCAAAACACTTCGAACGACTCATTACAGCATCGCTCTAAACTTGCCGAATCATGTCAAACGTCTCTGTGGCAGATTAGCCCAGTTTCACGCAGAATTTCACGTTTGCTCTTTGTTCTAACTTGCTGTCCATGATAAAATCGCAGACGTGGTCAGAATAGCACCAGTTGCACAGCTCCCGATGTACACAGGATGATGTCTTTTGGCACACTGACTTATTAAGGTCGGTGCTCCCTGTGACTGCGTGCAGCCTTGTGCTGCCATCTATTAGCGTGTTACAAAACTAGTCTCGAACCTTTTTGATACCACATCGTACATATGCAAAGGCATGTATATGTGAATTATAATTCTGAAAAAAATTTATTTTAAAATTAATTTTAATGGCTGTAGAATTCTGCGTGCAGCTTTTTTTTATTGGTCATTGAAATTGTTAGCTAATAAAGGCATTTGTTCCCCAATGTGTTCATTTATCACCTATTTAGTGCATATGTATCCGTAATGGTGGCAAAATAAAACTCTGAATCCTTTTATTCAGAGGAGTTTTATTTCAAAACTCAGTCAGCTTATTTCATTTCAAATGAAACTTTTATTTCAAAAATCAGTCAATCAGCTTAACATGGGATGTTGTGATTATTTTCTTACATCTCCGATGCAAGAAAATAACTACGACATCGTACATGTTTTCTTATAGTTTTGTATAGTAAATGCTTCCACAATATTACAGTAACTTCAATCTTTGGAAATTTTTAATAATTTATTTTATTAAGTTACTTTTAGGAGGAAAATGAATTTCATCGTCCGGTTTGAGAAGACTACTTCACCCGCACTCGAAAAAAGTTTTCTAAGTATAGTCTGGAAGGAAGGATTTCTTGACTGTAAAAATTAATAATATATATATATACAGTATATACAGTATAATAAGTGAACATTAATTAACAAACCCTTAACTCGCACAAATGTGTTGGAATCTCGCAAACTTTGAGGGGTGACAAAAAAATTAAAAAAAATTTGCTCTGACAAAAATGTTATTTCTTATATTTTTGTTTTTATTGTCATGTTTTAACTTATTGTGAGAATGACGAATTTGCATGACTGGAACAATTTGAAATTCTAGTTGTATAATTATTGAAAATAATCCGTGTGGTATACTGTATATACCTGACCAAGCTAACTAAGGCGGCAGAGAGCCGAAATACTCGTATGAAAGATTTTCCCATTCGTCCACTGCTATTTCATTCTTGTGGAGGTTTCTTTTTCCCTCTCTCATACTGCAGCTTAACATTGGAATCTTGCAACGAAGAAATTTTGTAACTTTGTAGTAGCATTTTTCATTTTACTTGTTATTGTAAGCCATCTTGGTTTAAATTGGATTCTTACCATCGATATGCTCGTACATCTAGGATTAACTCAGACAGTTTAAAATTTCCGATAATGTAATCAATAATTATTTATATCTTCTACTTTAGTAGAGATATACAGTAGACACCCCCCCCGTATCCGCGGTTCGAAAAAAGCGCGCGAAACGGTCGAGCGCCAGGCCGTTTGCAACATGTATATCCGCATGCTGAAAACTTGTCGAACACGCTTGTTTTGCTAGGCGCGTGGACTTAAACGTGCGTGTTCATGTTTAGTTTTACTCGAATTGTCGAAGAAAGCAGTCAATTGTCTGTCATTGCAATTAAAAAATGCGTTTAAATTCAAGAAAATAAATTGTGAAAAATTTAAAAGTGGTTTCAAAACCGAAGAGAAGACGTGAAGTGCTCAGTATTAGTGAAAAATCAAAGATTATCAATATGATTGAAGTAGAAAAAAGTCAATTGCAACCCTTGCCAAGATATATAATAAAAGCGAATCTTCGATACGTGAAGTCTTCAAGATCAAAGAAACAATTCGTATCGTCTTTCCATTGCGCCCAAATCTGCCAAAGTTACGGGTACAGTGCGTGATAAGGCGTTACTCAAGGTCGAGAAAGCTTTGAATTTGTGGGTGGAAGACATGCCAAGGAAAAGGATTCCTATTGACGGTAACACGTTACGACAAAAAGCATTGATCCTATATGAAGGCATGCTGCCGCAAGATATGATTCGTTGAGGATTCTGCTGATACCGGAGTCATGGAATGCTGGAAATCATTGACAAATGCAGATGCAATTGTATTCATCAAGGGAGCAATGGACAAATTGAAACTAGACGCGGTAACTGCATGCTGGAAGAATTTGTGGGGTGATCCCGTTCATTATTCCCAAGACGCCCCTAATATTAACTCAGAGATAACAACGATAATTAACACAGCACGGAAAATAGGTGGAGAGGAATTTGACGATACGACAGAAGAATTGAATGATTACATAGATGGACATCGTGAGGTGCTCACTAACAAGGAGTTGAAAGATATCTTGCCAAATCTTCTACAAAAGAAGATGAGGATGAAAGTGAACAAGAACCACCAGCGTGGACACTCGAAAAATTTGCGACGATATTTCGAACGGCTCAAACATTAAAGGAACAGATGGATTATGATTCAATGATGAAGCGCAGCATAAAAATCACTCGCACAATAACAGAAGCTTTGGAACCCTTGCAGAACCTGTTTACTGAACTGAAGAGACAAAAACGGCAGCTTCCAATAATGTTTTTTTTAAAAAAGTCGACAAAGCTTCTACTATCGATGATCCTCAGCCGTCCACATCATTTGCTCAGTAGGCAAGCAAACAGCCGACTGCCAAAGATTCGGAAGATGAATAAATATTGGCTGAATACAACGAGGTGTTCTGATCTCAGTTGATTCCTCGTAATAAGAATAAAAATGTTAAGATTTTATTAACAATTACATTTCATTAGCATATTTTCTCTTCGTTCTACATAATTATGTGAGTTAAATTTTATTTGTCTAAAGACGAAGTTTTATTGAATGAGGCGATGGTTTGCCACTTCACCCGTACTACTTAGGGGTGCTTTCTACCGCATTTGGACACACATTCCATTGCTCCTCGTAGATTCTAAAGACGTAAAAATTGTTTCATGATAATTATAAATATGTAATATTATTATCGAGGAGCAATGGAATGTGTATCCAAATGCGGTAGATAGCATCCCTGAATAGTACAGGTGAAGTGGTAGTCTAGAAATTACCTCATTTAATAAAAATATAACTCTTTTTATTATTTATTTAGCCATACAATTTAGTGTATATATTATATATTAACTACATAACATACTCACTAAAGAACCCTACAGTCCTAGCGCGTGAGACAGTCAATTTTGCTAATAATTTCCTGCTTCAATTTTGCTATATATATGCAAAAATCTGGGTCTCACTAGTGGTTTGCTACCATCTGCGGTTTCAGGTATCAGCGGAAGACGATGGAACCAAACCCCGCGGATACGGGGGGGGGGCTGCTGTATTTGTATATATATTTCTTTATGTTCATCATCTGAGATCATAAATCACAAAATCTCTTAGCATCAAACGCCTTCATTACTAATACCGAAATCTTCAGCAAATATACCTAGTTTGATTTGAATTTTCTGTTTCCTAATGTAAGCACGTAAATCTACCGCAAGTAATAAATCTGTTTTTGTTCGTTTTAAATATTACATTTTGTATTTCTTTATAAAATGTATCGTTTTCATCTTCTTTCCTCTCTTCTGCTGCAGAAACAACGAATATTGTTTTCAGTGTAACTTTAACTTCTATGAATTTTCCGTGCAGTATATTTTTCTCACAAATGTATCTATCATAAACATGTTCTCTCTTTTTAACTGCACTTATAGATTTGTATAAAGTTATTCGTTGTTTGTAACTTTATTTCTTTGCTTACGCTGATAGACATACTTTTTGTTTCTTGGTTTAGTCAATCATCAGGTTCAACTCAGTTGTGCAATACTTCTCATATTCCATGTTGCAAGTTTCAATATGTTATTTTTTTTCCGGTGTCATAAGCTTTTCACTGAAAATCATCAGCATTTCTTTCACTCAGATCAAATTTCCCCAAGACATCTTTAATAGCCACTCATTGGGTAGGTCCAGATGTACGGTTGCTACGAACAGTTTCTGGCCAGCGTATTTGTTAGAATTTTCTCTCATTCGCGCGGAGGGGGGGGGGGGGTGCATGAGAGTTTTACTACTTAATCGGTTATATATGTACGTCGATTCGTATTTTAGGAGAAGGTGTAAGATTCATTTCAGATTTATAACAGATATACACTGTACATTTGCAGATATAATTGCTAGCACATGCACGAATTATGAACTCGAAGTAAAATACACAGTGTACCCATTAAGTAACGAGATTGATTTTTTTTACAGGACAGTCCTTTGAATAAAAGTAACAAACGTGTTTATAGTTTTGACCGCTAGAGTGTGTTGTAATCTCAGGTACGACTTTCGAGTCGGGTGACGCAGTGTCAGAAGAAGTTGGGTTATGGTTCCTGTAAATTAGGAAAAACTGCTACAGAAGTGTACCAAGACCTAAAAAGAGTTTAAGGCAATGAGTGTCTGAGCCGTGCACAGGTGATAAAAGTTGATTATTTCAATCTGATGCGGAAACGAAACGCCAGAGCATGGAATGACAGGGAACGTCATCTCCTCGGCAGAAGAAAGTCAGGTTGCAAAAGTCACTTGTCGAGACAGTGGTCATTGTTTTTTCAATGGTGCTGGAATTATCCACCGCGAATTTGTTCCTGAGGGCACCAAGTGTCAGTATTATTTAGGGGTAATGCAACGTCTGTACGCCCGCATGCGATGTGTCAGGAAAGAACTGTTGCATGACAACGCGCTCGTGCACTATGCACTGTTGCCTGTGAAGCAGTTTCTGGCTTCTAAGTCGATCTTTATGCTCGAACATTCCCCTCCCCCCCTTCTCCAAATTTGGCTCTCGCAAACTTTTCTTCTTCCCAAAGATGAAGTGTACCTCGAAAGAGAAATGCTTCTCTTTCAAGCACTTCTCTTTCAAGGTACACTTGAAAGAGAAGTGCTTCAGCGACATTGAGGACATCCAACGCGGTGTGAACCACTGGAGGAGGTTTACACAGGTGTTCGAAGGAACTACCGTGCCTTCGAACACCTGTGTGACAGATGTAAACGTTGGAGTTGGAGGGAGATCATTTTGAATCTGTGTAATTCACAATTCCGAATATAGTTCTTTGTTTTGATATAATTGTCTCATTACTTAACAGACACACTCATTTTACTATATATATATATATATATATATATATATATTAAAGATACCAAGCTATTTCGAACCTGGATTTAATCCATTTCCTATGGAAGCAAACAGACAAGTAAGCCAAGTTTGCGCCTGCAAGTATTGCAAGTGTGGGTGACCCGTACGTTGTGCAAGTCTTAGGCAACTCGTGGTAAAGGTGGAATAAGCTCTGATCACTATTCTTAATATTTACCCTTAATGCAAAGCACATCTCCTTGAGGAGATGTCTGTTTGCTTACTTGGGAAATGGATTAAAACCAGGTTTAAAATAGCTTGGTATCTTTAACGTATATTATCTTCTTCTTCTTCTACGCGTTATTCCCGCTTCCTATGCAGGGTCCGCGTGTTACTTTTAGATGCGACTTCTTGTTAGTACTACTCCCAACCGACCCGTCGCCTGGTCTGCCGCTGGGGGGAAGGATATATTTTTTGACTGTAGAGGCGTATGTTCACGGGACCGGTTTGCCTGTTTGCGGGATGAAAAACGCCAGATAAACTGGCGGAAAAAACCCTACTGACCACGCCCAAGACCGGCTAACTTGGTTATGCCGGAGGAAGATCCTCATCCTCAAATTCCTCACGTCTACAACGGGAATCGAACCTGGGACACTCCTTCCCTAGGCATATGGTTGCGAAGCGCAAAGCCACTAGGCTAACCGCGCGGTATCTTTAACGTATATTATACCCAAGGTAAAAAACTTTCTACATCTATCTCTCATCCTGAGATCTTTATTCAATAAGGTCAAAGCACCTTATGGTAACTTGTTTTGGTAAAATACTTATAAACTCTGTATTACTTAAACCTTGGTATTTCTAAGCCTGGCTCCCACTGATGAGACCTCAATAAAGGTCGAAACCGGTCTGGGTAGTGGCCCCTTGCCTTTAGTGCATAGCATCATATATCTCTTCAAGGAGACGTGCTTTGCATTAAGGGTAAATATTAAGAATAGTGATCAGAGCTTATTCCACCTTTACCACGAGTTGCCTAAGACTTGCACTACGTGCAAGCAAAAACTTGACTTAGTTCTGTTTGCTTACTTGGGAAATGGATTAAAACCAGGTTTAAAATAGCTTGGTATCTATAACGTATATTATACCCGAGGTAAAAAAACTTTCTACACACACACACACACACACACATATATGATGAACAGCCTATTTTTTCTACCCACTGAAGGCCTCTCCCATTGAGGGAGATTTGGGTCTACTACTCCCATGGTGACGGCATACATATATATGTTGCCGCTAAAGTGCAGAAATCAGTTATTCTACAGATTATCTAGGTATTGTGCAGATTAACTAGGGTGACCCGTTAACGTGCAGAAAAGTGTTTCATTTCTCAAATTACCTAGGTAATCTGCACATTACCTACTAGGCACTCGTTAAAGTGAAAATAAGATCTTTGCTGGAACAACAGCAATTAAAAAACTATAATACAAGGAATCAAACGGTTTAAAATATTATTGCAATTAAGGAAATGAATTTGCAAAACATATAAAATGATGTTTACTTATTAGTGCAATCTAAAGATCGGTGACACTTTGAATTACATAGCAATTGGTTTTTGCGCCAAGCACACCTATTTGTGGTACATTTAGATTTACAGTCACATTTTCTGAAACCCTGCTCAGTACCAAGGGATTGTTTTATTGCTGTTTGACGTAAAGATATTTCTACACCAGGGCCATCTTCTTTCGACGACAAGACACTGGCGAAACCAAACTAAAAGTGGGGGGAAGGAGTAGGGAAAGGAAATGAGAGAAACAAACTTTTGAACTTTAACGATATGGAAGCCATTAATCTGCACATTACCTAGGTAAAATGCGGAAAACTCTTGATTCCGCACGTTAACGGAACAAATCAGTTAATCTGCAGAT